>NC_069798.1:70710809-70843309 GCF_027406575.1 Nycticebus coucang | reverse complement strand
CATGTGCGGACATCAGGAGGATGAATGCAACTCTCACAGAATCTGGGTGCTGGACGGGAGCAGGAACAGAAGAGGCGTGGGGGCCAGAGGACTGAGGTGGGCAGGTTGCACCGTCCTGGGCCCCCAGGTCTTTCTCAAGACCAGAGCACTGGGGAGAGTGGCCAGTTTGTTGGCTTAAGTGATAGATTCTTCTTTTGAATGTCCCTGGTTAAAAGGGGGAAAGTGATCCATTCAGCTTTGTAGTAGGAAGCAGGTGACTTAAATTTATCCTTCAGCAAAATCTACACAGAGCCAAAAGGGGGAAATCTCCCGAAGCTGAGCTGGGTGTAATGAAGATGGTTTCCTTGTATTTTCTAGTTACATGTCATGTATGAAATTAACAAAAATACGTTTTTTCTCTTCTGGTATTCTATTTTCTATTGACTTTTCTTGCCTATTATTCTGGGTAGGTCCCCCAGTACAAGGTTGCTCAGGTTGATGGTGGATACTTTTCTCTCATTCTCAAACTCAAGGGAATGTTGATCAAGCATCTTCTTTGCTGTAGGTGATTTTTTTTTTATTAAATCATAGCTGTGTACATTGATATGATCATGGTGTAGGTGATGTTTTTATGACTAAAGAAGTTTCCTTCTATTCCCCAGATATCTAATAGTTTACAATGAATAGACGTTGAATTTTATAAAATATTTTTCTTGCATTTCTGAGGTCATGTGTTTTAAAGCTTTTATTCTATGAAAGTGCCAAATTGGGTAAACTTCTTTTTCCAACGTCAGCCAACTTTGTTTTCATGGAATACAAGTCCTTGGCGTTGACACTGAGATTTTGTATATATTCCTGAAAGAAATTTGCTAATATTTTGTTCAGAACATTAGTTCTCTGTTCAGCGAGATTAACTTGAAACTTCTTTTCCTTCTATGTCTGACAGTTATAGTTTCAAGTTTTTAGGGACCTTATAGAAAATACAAGGTATTTCCTCATTTTGTATATTCTTATATGACTTGTGTAATATTGGTATTAAAAGTTGCCTAAATACTTGGGAAAATTTACAGTGAAGCTGCCTGGAATTGAAGTTTTGTGAGAAGGTTTTTTTTTTTTTTGTAGAGACAGAGTCTCACTTTATGGCCCTCAGTAGAGTGCCGTGGCCTCACACAGCTCACAGCAACCTCCAACTCCTGGGCTTAAGCAATTCTGTGAGAAGATTTTTAATTATAGACTCAGTTTCTTTGATTGTTATAGAAATAGGCAGATTTTCTGTTTTTTTCTCATGTCATTTTTTATAAATTGAATTTGTTCACATGTCCATTTTACATATTAAATTTATCAGAATAAAGTTATTCAACTATTTCCTCATTCTTTTAATTATTAATCTATATTGTTACTTATTCATTTTTTATTTTTGATATTTGTCATTCATACTTTCTCTTTTGCTTTTCTCAATTATTTTTATTATATGTTTATTATTTTAATAGTATTTGTAAAGAAACAGCTCTGGTGTTATAATTTCTGGGAGGGTGAAGTAATCAAGACAATAAAATACAAGGCTCCTGTCCTCATACCTCCCAGAAACTTAAGTCTTGAATTTAAACATAACCCATGACCACACCCTTGCAAAAGCTCTGGAATCCAGGTGAGAGGTTACAGCCTGTGGGTGGAGTGGGGAGGCTGAGAGGAGAAGGTTCATTCTATACACAGCATCATCCTCCCTCAGCCTGCCCAGCAGCTCTGAGAGAAATTCCTTTGGCATGTAAGGGTTTTCCAGGGGGGAAAGAAAGAGAAGGCTGCCACTCCAATTCACTGTACACTGAAGTGTGGGGCTGCCACCCAAGTTCACTGTAGAAGCCTGGGGCCTGTCACCCATGTGTCCCAGCAGCAGGCTCTTCCACGGACACCAGTTTACCCACCCAGAATCTCTGCATTGACTCAGTATGATGACTTTCCTCGGGAAGAGGTGTCATTTCAATCCAGACAATGCAAAGCTACAAAGATCACAGTCAGGGAAATGTGACATCATCAACTGAGCACAGTAACGCTCTAGCAAATGGCACTTGAAAGTGGAGCTCTATGAGAGAGAACTAAAAATAACCGTCGTAAAGCATCTTTGTGAGCTGTAGGGGAGCACAAGAACAAAGTAAAATCAGGAAGACAACCCAGGGGCAATGTAGAAAGTTCAGCAAAGCATGGAAACCATAGAAAAGGGACAGACCAAATTTGCAGAGCCCAGGAACTCAAGGACTGAAGTGAAAAGTTCCGTCAGAGGCTTCGAGAGAAAGTTACAAAAGTGAGCGTTTGTAATTAACTCCTCAGAGAAATAAAAGCAAGAAAGGGGGAGTAAAAACAAAGATAACCTGCACAATCTGTGAACAGTGTCCAGTAAACCACTACACATGCTACAGAAGTCTCAGAAAGAGAAGAGAAAGGGGAGGAAAGCTTAGGTAGAGAATAGTGGTACCATGCACCTTGGAGTCCTGTTCAGCCCCAGAAAGGAGACTTTACATCTGCTGTATTAACCTAGACAGAGTTGAAATTCATTCTTCTTAGTAAAGTATCACAAGTATGGAAAAGCGAGTATTCACTGAACTCAATACTAATATGAAGCCAATAGACAATCTAATACACACCCACATGAAAGAAAAACTCAAATCAATTCAAGTTGGGGGAGGGGAAACACAGGAGGGGGGAAGGGAAGGAAGCGGGAGGGGAGAAAGGAGGGGGATGTGTGAACTCCCACTTAATGGACTCAATGTGAGGGTGTACAATATACCCCATGGACGTACGGGTGTACAACACACCCCAAGGATGTACGGGTATACAACACACCCCAAGGATGTACAATGTACAACACACCCCAAGGATGTACGGGTGTACAACACACCCCAAGGATGTACAATGTACAACACACCCCAAGGATGTACGGGTGTACAACACACCCCAAGGATGTACAATGTACAACGCACCCCAAGGATGCAGGACACAACCGCAAGAGCAACTCCACCTAACAAACGCAAACATTGTAACCTAGTTGTTTGTACCTTCACATTAACCTGAAAAAAAAAAAACAGAAAGAAAGAAAGAAAAAGAAAAAGAAAGAGTGACTGAAAACTTCCCAAACCCAAGGAAGGAAATAGATTACTAAAGGACCCAGAATAAATTACACCTAAAGGCATCTACCCCAAGACACATTATAACTAAATTATCAAAAGTCAAATCCAAGTGAGCATTTTTAAAGCAATAAGAGAAAAGGGACTTGCCACATGGAAATGAGCCTCCACTGAACTGTGAGTGGCCATCGCAACAGAGACCTTGCAGGCCAGGAACAGGTGGGATGACGTGTTAAGATGCTGACATTAAAAAGAAAAAAACATGGTGCCCCATGATTGCATTAATGTACATAGCTATGATCTAATACTAATAAAAAAAAATAATAAAAAAAAGAAAAAACCTGCCACCCAAGAATAATTTACCCAGAAAAACTATCCTTTAAAAATGAAGAGAAATGCTTCCTCAGACAACTAAAAACTGAGAGTGCCTCACAACTAGACCTGCCTTACAAGGAGTGCTGGAGGCATTTTCAGGTTGAAACAAAAGGCCACTAAATGGCGACTAGAAAGCTGGTGACAGTGTGAGGTCTGCTGGTGGAGATGCCACAGAGCCAGACACAGAACAATGCTATGCTGTGGTGACAGCCCGCAAATCACTTTAACCCTGCTATAAAATTAAAAGACAAAGTATTTAAAATAATTTCAACCACAAAAATCTGTTAATGAATGCTCTATACAAAAGTAAATTCTGATGTCAAAAACAGTGTGTATGTAGGTTGGAGGAAAAGTGGAGGGTTTTTATATGTGACTTAAGTTGTCATCAGCTCAATATGGATGTTACAATTATAAAAAGTTTTATGTGAGACTAAGAGCTCAAATAGCCTGGTACAAGATGGGGAGTCCAATACTGGGATGTTATTTTGGGATAAGTTAGTCTGAGGCAGAGGTGACAATTCCTCAGAACTGGGCAGGTGTTGGGCACTGTACCAGCAAGACAGCTCCATAGCAGGAGGTGACACTGCTCGCTGGATGAAGGACAACAGGTCTTCACCCCGGCGGTGTCCACAGCTAATGCTGGCAGTGCACCACCAGCCCCCTCTCTGCACGGGGCATGTGGATGGCCCCTGCTCACCCCCATTTTTACTAAAACCTGTTAACGTCTGTTGTATTAACCTAGATGGAGTTAGGTTAATACATAAAATTTTTTTAAATATTTTTTTTAATTTAGGAGGAAGGAAGGAAGTAAAAGTGATAAACTAAACTGGCTGCAAAGTGTCATTGAAATTTACAGGAAATTAAACAATGAAAGCCTGCATCCGCAATGAGTCTGGCACATTTTTCAGCTCTGAGGCTATAAAGATGGCAAACACACAGGTCCCGACTTCCATGGAGTCACACGGTGCAGTGGTGACTGTCTCAGGTAATCCAGTAACACGTCTCTAGAGCACCTCAAAGGCAGGTGCTAGGGGATGCTCCCACCACTTCACAGTCAAAGCGACAACCTGCCTTACACCTGGCCCTCCTCACTGAAGGGACACCTCAGGGCCGGATACTTCTGAAGCCATTTTAAGCAACAATAACCGATTCAACTCTGATGGAGAATTCAATCCTGTGTGGTGTTACCAAAGCAAATAACACAAATGAGGTGAAATCAGATGAGGAGATGGTGTCCACTCCAGGCTAGGGAAAGCAAGGAGAACCATAAACTATTTCCCACCGACTTCCCTGCCGGGGAGCAGGCACCTTCCCTTTGACACGGTGTATTTCCCCTGTCTGTGCACATCCTGAAATCAAGGAAACACAATAAAAGTATCTCAACCCTCTCCTGAAGTAAATTTGTTGTGAATTTCATCTAAACATAGACACACGAAGCTCATTTCTTATTGCTTGTGTTTTTCAGAAAGAACCCTGGATTTTTTCCTGAGGAATTCTTATCCTCTTTGTGCTGATATGGAGTAGAATCCCACTAATCAATAGTGAAAAAACAGTATTTTGGTGCATTTCCTGACAGATACACTCACCGTGCCTCTTAGAAAAATCTAGAACACCAGGGAGCCACATCCCTAGCCGGCATCAATGTAGCACTTTGTGAAACAGCTTTCCTCTTGTTACCTTGTCGATAAATGTAACAAGTTTCATTGGTAGATTAAAATATTAATTTTACTTCTTTTTTTAGAAGTCAGAGTTTATTTCTTTTTAAAAATGTTTAAGAAACTTTAAAAATGCTCAAAGGCCCACATGTGTCTGGTTTAATGTAAAATTTTAGGTGACATATTAAAAAATCAGCTGTAACTAATGTGCCATGCTGGTTCCTGAAGAGTGTTGGGGACACGTGTGACTTGTGATGATGGAGCAGGCTGCCCTTCCGAGAGTGCACGGCAAAGGCACGTCTCCCGTCCCGTGTCATGAAGCTGCCCTTTCCCACAGCAGCCGATGTGTCTCTGTCATTGAGTCTGCTGGCATCCTCCTCTATCCTATTTCGTCCCTTATTTTGGATGCTATTTAAAGTAAAATTCAGGACTCACCCCTCGGGGGCTTGGGCAGTTGTGCTCAGTGCCAGTCTTTTTCTTGATTTCATTTCCCTTCCCTAGATTTCTCTCTCTTTCTCCTCAATTTTTCACTTATTTTCACATTCTTACAATTCACATATTTTTGTACACTGCTTAAAACAAGAAAAGGAGAAAATAACACAGAAACAAAAATCCATCCAGATGGCTAGCTGGACGGTCACTCGGACACATGCTCCCTGTGGACCTGAGTTTTGATGGTGCATCTTCACGTAAATACCGGGCTGCATTGGAGACCTGGGGGGGATGAGAATGAACTCATCATTTTCGGTGATGCCGAGAGACAATGGAGAACTCCGGGGCTGGCCCTGAGGGCTCTCCATAAAAGATGGCTCAGCAGTTAGGCTCAAAACAGAAGGTAGGGAACAGCCCTGGCAGATCTGAACCTTAGAACAGGAATGAAAAAGAAACGGGATCTAAGCTTGGTGATGCTGGTGTTTCTATTGAGTGAGCTGTGAGGTAATGTGGTTATTTAACATCTGAACCCCAAAGCTTAATGCTCAGAAGAACCCCACACACACAGCTGGGAGAGGAAGGCAGCAGATAGAGGCCACAAAGAACGAAAGAAAGATTAGAACCCTTGGGAGATGGAGGCTTCCTTCATGAAACTAACAGAGAAACACCGTCAGCATCACTCCTTTTTAAATGCCATAGCTTATACTTTCATAGTGAATTTTACTGTGAAATTTTATCTTTACAATAAATTTAATTTCTACTGTATTGCATGTAAATATTTATTAGATATGAAATGTAATCGCATATGATGTGCCCATGTATTTTCATTTATCTCCATTTTTTTGCAGCCATAAAATTTCAGACATTGTCTTCAGAGGATTATTGGCAAATCACAGATATTAGAGAATGGTTTCAAATGGAGAGAGTTCAAAGATCTCTGTTAAGATTAACTTTCTGTATCACAATTATGCAAACCTAAATGTTTTGGGTCATTTTTAGGCATTTAAGTTTATCAACAATATCATTTTGTTCTATGGTTTTCAAAGCACAAGTCACAAAATGTTTTTCATGCATCTCGCCTTAACCGGCTTACAGGACCCAGGAGCTCCAGGACCTTTCTGATCCCACACAGGAGGTGATGAGTCAGCTGCCCTGGGTACCATGCCCACTTCTCCTTCCACTGCTGGGGTTTCAGACCCACCATGAGGCAGTTTGGTATTTTTACCTCCCAATATAGTAGTTATTCATATTATTTAAAGAATGAAATTTTTATTAAAACGATGTTAAGTAACCCTTTAAAATAACAGTGAAAAATCTTTTTCTATTTTTCTGAAAATGTACTTTAATGTTCTATAAATACGTGATAAATGAGTATTCTTAATTGTTTTTTAAAAAATGTATCAGGGTGTGGCAAACATTGCAAAAGACAGATTAGATTAAAAATACAGAAGAATTCTGCTGTATGATTGCTTTGCAAGCATCTTTAAATTTTAATTCTGTCATCTGCAAAATCAACTTGTGAATCACAGAAGATGTATTACAACTTACTGGTCTCAGTAAGTTGTTACTTCAAAACAGAAAACATCTTGGTCCTCCTGGTAGATTGACAGAATAACATACATATGTTTGTTTTAAGTTAAACTTTTAAAAAGCTACAGTTTTAAAATTTTATTAGAGTACATTACTGCATCTATGGGATACAATGTGCTGGTTTTATGTACAATTTGGAATGTTTACGTCAAACTGGTTAACATACCATTCACCTCACTTATTTAATTGTTGTGTTTAGACATTTATACGCTACTATTAATATATTTGACATGTGTGCTTGCAAAATGCACTATAGGTGAGGTCCCACCAACCCGTCCCCCACCTCCACCTCCTCTTCCCTCCTTCTTTCTGGGCTATGGTTGTGTTTTATCAAATTACATATTTTTAATTTCTATTTTTAACTCATTTTATTTTTACCTAAAAACAACTTAAAATTTATCAAGATAAATAGGCTTTCAATGTACATTATTGACCTATTACATTCTTCTTTTATAACCTAAAAAATCCATTCATATTAAAAAATATAAGTATTTTAACCAAACGGAGATATCTAGGTATATATTTTATTCGCTTCTAGATTACTATTCTTTTTAATAGAAATGCTGTAGTTTCCTCAGTTAGACATATTTATATGGCTTACCATAGATAAAATAAATAGAGATAAAGCAATAATTGTGTCAATGTTAAAAAAAAAAAAAATCAGGGAACCAACCAGGAGTGGTTTTCATGACTATGGAAGCAAAACATAGTTCAGCCACTCTGGAAATAGTTTGAAAGTTTCTAAACACGTGACCGTTATCTGACCCAATGTATTCTTGGGCATTTATCCTGAAGAAACAGAAACGAGTCCCCACAAAAATCTGTGCACTAATGTTTACAGCAGATTTATTCATGACAGCCCCAAACTAGAAACAACCTAAATGCCCTTAGCAGTTGAAGGTTAACCATTTCCAGAACATGATGCGTCCATACCACGGAAATATGCACAGCAATGAAAAGGAACAGACTTTTGACACATACAGCCAGTCGGTGGAACACGGAGGCATTACGCTGAGTGAAAAAAGTCAATCTCACCCCAAATTATGAGTTTATAGAGATGGAGACCAGATTAGGGATAGCTGGGGAAGCCCGAGAGGAGGCGGGCAGGACAGATGTGGTTTGGTGAAAACGCCTTGTTGGGGTTTTCCCAGGTCTTCTAAAGGGGTAGAAATTCACAAGCTTTCCGGTCGTTCTGCTGGACTAGTTTTATACCAAAATTTTTTTCTTTTTAATGTATCTAACTGTTAAAGTCCAGAATAATTCTCTCACGTGAAGAGAATTTATTGCACTTAATTATTTCTCTGAGAACTGAGGGGTAATTCAGAACTGCATGGGCTTGGAAAACTTCAAGAGCTCCTTCTGAGCATGAATTTTGAAACATGCGTACAGTTTATTTGCTCAGGGAAATGACAGTATCTGTGAGTGAATATAACTAAAGTGAGTAGAGAGTGTCCAGGGTGTAGGGATGTTCGGCCCGCGAGTGACACCTTGGTGGTGACGGAAGGTCTCACCATGGGCACCGTCATGTAAAGGCAGCGCCGTCAGTGCAGGAGGACAGACCCTGCTGCCTTCCAGCCGCCCGTGCCCGAGTTGAAGAGTTATATTCATCCTCCGTATCAATTACAGCTTTCGTTTTTCCTGGGTCACGGTAACATCTGTGCAGACATGGCCAGCAGGACCTCAGAGGCCAGGTTGGATTGTCTCAGCAGACCCGACAGCAGCCGTCTGAGGCCGTCTCCCTGGAGCTCTGCCCAGGGCGTGGTGCTGACGCCGTCCCTGGTGTGGCTGCGTCCCGGGCTGTGTCCCTGACGTGGCCCGCAATTAACAAGGGGAGTTAATTTAGGAAGCCCAATCCAGCGATTTTCAGCTTGTGCGCACGGTGCTGAAGCCTCCCTGACGTGGCTGCGTCCCCGGCGGCCTCTCTGACGTGGCTGCGACCCGAGCAGCGTCCCTGACGTGCCTGCGTCCCCAGCGGCCTCTCTGACGTGGCTGCGTCCTGAGCAGCGTCCCTGACGTGGCTGCGTCCCCGGCGGCCTCTCTGACGTGGCTGCGTCCCCGGCGACCTCTCTGACGTGGCTGCGACCCGAGCAGCGTCCCTGACGTGCCTGTGTCCCCAGCAGCCTCTCTGACGTGGCGGCGTCTCTGACGTGGCTGCGTCCCCGGCGACCTCTCTGACGTGGCTGCGACCCGAGCAGCGTCCCTGACGAGCCTGCGTCCCCGGCGGCCTCTCTGACGTGGCTGCGTCCTGAGCAGCGTCCCTGACGTGGCTGCGTCCCCGGCGGCCTCTCTGACGTGGCGGCGTCTCTGACGTGGCCACTAGGGGAGTTAATTTCAAACGCTCCACTGCAGCGATTTTCACTTGTGCACGTGGCAGGCTGTTGTGCTGAGAGGAGCTTGGGTGTGCCCTGAAAATTTTTAAAGATTATCAATTGAATTATTTTCAAAAGAAGTTCAAAGCACAATAAATGTATTCTTTCCCTTACTTTTTTTTTTTTTGGATCAACACAATTTAAATGTTCCGTGGAAGTTTCACCATAGGTTTGAGCGGGGTGGTGAGATAAAAAAGGTTGGAAACCCTGTTCTAGAGAGTTCATCTTACCTTAGCCTAACTCTGGTCAGCAAAACCCCAAAAGGCTCTGTAATTCCAGGATTGCTCAGATCTTAAAATTCATTTTCTTTTAATTTAGATGTTTCGCTCCATATTGCTACATGATCCTGGATTGTGTTGAAATTTTGAGTCTTCCTTGAGTTCGACTCAACCCTAGTCGACTTGGGAGCCCGCGTAGTCTCTAGTGTGGACTGAACAGAAAGTGTTTCCCGGAGCTGCAGCGGGTCAGAGGCCTTCCCCGCGCTGGAAGCCGTGACCGTGGCAGTGTTTGGAAGAGTCTCTGTGCGCACAGTGGAGTTATGATGAGGTTGTTACACTCAGGGCTTAGGATCTTCACACAGACGTGCAAAGGGGAGGACGCCACGTGAGGACAGCGGCAGAGACTGGAAGGACGAGTCCACAGGTCAGTCCAGGCCAGAGCTGGAGGGGCAGGGAGCAGCTTCCTCCTGAGAACGCTCCAGGGAGCCACCCTGGTTTGGGGCTCTGGCCCGGGTCCTGCAGGGGCCCGGCAGCCTCGAACGCACGCAGGAAACCTGGGACTGAGCTTGGATCCTCCCATTTGTTTTCTTCTCTCTCTCCCTCCCCGTCTTCCTCTCGACTTCCATTTGGCTACTGGGGTGTTAGGTGGAAGACACAGAAAGATCGTAGACGCTGGACCTTTTCCCTGGCTCTCCAGCACTCCCCAGAGTGGCACGGCCTGCCCTGTTGTAAAGACGTCCTTGCTTGCCTGGTGCAGCTCAGAACACACCAGGCACACAGCCAGGGTGTCTGCACACATAGGAAGCCACCACAGCCACCTTGCCCACCAGCCCAGTGAAGTTATTATGGACACACCCAGTCACTCTCCTGCGTGTTCCTCCATGGACAGGTCACTCTGTGGTCCAGTCTTGCCTTTGCCCCTACGTGGATCTGCTATGACCTTGGGAGGGTTGCTTAACCCTCTTCAGGCTCAGTTTCCTCACACGCACAGTGGGGGCAGGATGTCCTCTCTTAATATTGTATCTAAGGACATAAAATATCTGTGAAAAGGATAATAAAATCTTAAGTACTTTTAAAGAGCAGTGAAATGGGTTGATTGATTAACGTGGATCACTTTCTTTGCAGAGCGTTAGTGCCAGAGATCTCGGGAGCACTTCCACATCTGTGCCCCCGAGCTCTGGAGGAAATTCTGACAGAAATGTCCTTCTGTCTAAGACACTGTCCTCCTCCTTACAGAAGAGATCTTCAGTGTGTGGGGATGATGATTTCCTGGTCATGTGAGAAAAAGGTCGGTAAAAGAAGAGTGAGGAGCAGAGCGAATACTCAGATAGTATTTAGTGGCCCAACAGATTATTCAAGGGATTGTCCAAATAACAACCTTCTTTGCACCCACCAAATCCTTGGAAGAGAGAACAGTATCTGTCTTCTTGTTTATTCATCCATCCATCAGGTATTTATTAAGTCCCACTATGTACCAGGCATTGCACTAGGCGTGGGGTTACAAAGATGACTGAAGTTCTTTTTCTGTCTTCTTAAGACACCTGAAAGTCCACTTCTTATATCTCATGACTTATCACAAAATTAAGCAGGGCTCTCTCTGTCTGGAATCAATTTGTCATAAACGAAAATGCCCATCTCTTGAGAGCGTTTTCTCCTAAGAGCACAAGAAGTGGCTGACTCTTCATATGATTAACATAGTTTTATAAACTTTCTGTTTTCATGTTTTCTGTGTTTTTTATTTTTAGTAAGTCTTTAAGAAAATCATTAATTGTTCTCAACTCTGATCAGATCCAAGCTTCTGCGTCAGGACAACCTGCGGATCTGTGGTTATCCAGACCTGCTGATAAGAGGCCGGGGGCGCACACTGCTAACTCAGCCATTTCCATGCCTAAGAGAAGGGGATAAACACAGGCTCACTGGGTACTCACCTGCTGTTCTTCTTCGTTTTTTTTTTAGCCAACTATTCTTGCCTATTATTTGTCTGACTTCACAGCCCTGTTCTAGATTTTGCTCTGAACTTCTCTACCTGCAGAACTTGTGCACTGCGCACCTCGCTGACCACATGGCCATCAGCTAAGCACTGGCTTCTGTGCACCTGTGTGCCCAGGTGCCCTGTGTTCCTCCTCTCGAGAGGGGCTGGTACTGTGACTCTGTCCCCTCAAGCTGAGGCAGATTCAGGCTATCACAGAAATGCAATTTCATGCCCCCTGGAACGAGGCCACCAGCACAGAGCCTCTAAAATTGGTGCTCCGGGTCTGGCTGAGAAGCTCTCTGCATAGCTGGGCACAGGCCTGCAATTAAGAAAGTGGGTCACAATTAGCACAGCCTCAGGTGGGTCAGCAGGAGCCAAAGAATGTAAAATATATGTAATTGAAAGAGAAAAAGAAAACAACAACATGAATTCTTTATGAGTCATTCTAATTTCTCCTGTGGGGCTGTGTGGCAGGTCACTGGCACTGTCCTGACCCCAGATTACGAGGCTTGAACTTTCCACTCACTGATGCCGCGAACAGGGCACACATCCAAGCCTGGGTCCCCTCCTTGGGGAGCCTGCAGAACTCTAGGCCACCTCCTGTCTCTCCACATGGGTGTTCATGACACATTCAGGGATAAAGCCGGAAGGAACGAAGGCTAATTTAGGTGAGCAGGTTGTAAAGACGATTGGAATGAGGGGTGGAGAATGTAAAGAGAAACCACGGAAGCCAGTTAAATTTCACAAGTTTGGTGTCTGGAACATACATCTCAGCGTGGACGGTCTCCTTCACAGCTTGATGTGTGCACAGTGACTATTACTATTCTTTCGCAAACCCTCAGCTTAGAAATTCAATTCCCAATACTTTTTAAAATAATTCTTGCCAAGTACTTAGATAAATGGTTTTCCCCTTCTCACTCTTTGGCAAGGTTGCTGCTAATTATGATGTTAGGTAAACAGCTGGACAACTTTTGGGGGAAGGGGCAGGACAGAGGTGACAGAGGTCACCCATGCTCAATCCGTTCCTGCCACTGTGGCTCCAGAAACTGGTGGCATTGTCTGGGTGACAGGCTCCTGTCACTGCACTCGTGTGGCATGTGGGCTCGGGCACTGGTGTACTTTTCAAGCCCCCCAAAGTTGTGACGGCTAGAAACAGAGAAAGACAGCCGAGGGTGGTGAACAATTTCCCAGAGTTAATTGTTTAGATTTAAATTTCGTGAAACCCACTAAAATATAAAATGCTCAAATAGGGCTTTCTGGAATTGACCTATTTTATTTTTTTTCTTTTATTGCCATCACATTTTAAAAAGTATTTTATGATAGATTTTAAAAACTACCCGATAATATATTTACCTAATAGTCCCTAATTATAGACTATCATGTAATTACATAATTATGGACTTTTAGGAATGCGTATTATTTACTCCCTGGTCCTTAGGAGCTGTTACGAACTATTGTGCATAATCAGGGATGTTGTAGAGCGCGTGCTATTCATTCAGTAGTTGGAACCATTATAGTCTGTCATGTCAAGATCTACACAGAGAATGTCTGGTTCCTGAATCGCCCATCTGATGGGAGGCAGGAGCCCTGCAGACCCGCCACTGACCGGGGCCCTGGTGAGGAAGCAGGAACTGCAGCTAGTCATCCTGAAGGGACCCGCCAGGGCAGGGCCATCAACCCAGGAAGACAGTGACGGGGTCACAATTCATCCTGAAAGATATTTTGTACTATAATCCACATTTAAACATCTGACAGGAAATACGTTTTATTTTTAAAGTTAATATGTGTGTTGCAACAAGAAAGAGTTAAGATTAAATGAAGAACCCACAGCCACTGTTGTTAGAACAGCAACTGAACAGAGTTATCGGCAAATGTAAACCTGTTTTAAAAAACCGAACGCACCCATGCCCTCTTCTGATTTTTTGTTGAATTTAGGAGGCTCAATGGTAGACACATGGGCAAGTGGAAATTATGTAAAAGGAAGTTAAAAATACAGAAATGTTGTCTATGATATGGAAGGAGGACCCAGCCCGGATCAGGAAAGGTCACCTTTGCTGTTGGTTCTGCCACGAAGTAGATGCCCCGTTAACAAAGACGCCCACACTGACCATGGAGGATTTACTGAGAGGGGGCCTGTAGTTTACAGATTGCCAGAGCGATTGCAGGGCTCGCTCCAAGTCATCCTATTGGTTAGGTAGGTCACTGCTCAGCTAGCTTAACTAGGTAACTAGCTTAACTATCCTAGCTTAACTAAGTCACTGCTCAGCTTTCTCCAAATCTGGTCAAATTTGCCTTTAATGTATGTAATTTTCATTTGTCAAGGTTTGGTTACCTACCACTGCGCGTGAGCATTGTCTGGGGAAGGCTGTGCCTAGGCAAGTGTTCCCCAGCAATGATGAGAATGAAATTCAATTAAAAACCCAGACTGCATAGCATTTACCAACCAGCTACCAATCTGTTATTTTAGTAACTTAGAAGGAAAGAAAGAGAATGGCCAAACACACTGGAAATAAAAAAATCTGTAATTCTCTTTTCATTCTGCTCGGACTCCATGTAGAGTTTCCCTGGGACGATCTCTCCCCCCGGCTTTCAAGGAAGATTTTGATTTGAAACAACATGTGGAAGACAAAAGTAAAAATACAATTGCATTCCGAATTTCCAGAGAGCAGTTTTCTGAAAGAATGTGACCCTCCTGCAAATACACTTCTTAACCACGAGCTCATCAGCACTTTTGATGTTTAAAAAGACACAATAAAAACAGATTTCAGGAACATCCTTTTTTTTTTATAAAGTGAGGAATGGAAAAATCATTGAAAATGTCACTGGGGTAATTTACCACGCCCCAGTGGAGTCTTCATGGCTTACAGGTGAGGGACAAAATCTGTATTAGATGGAACCACTGGGTCCCCCACGTGCCTCTGAGGGGAGGAGTCGCCTCCCCTTTCAAGTGCTAATGTGCACAGAATCGCCCCACTGCGGCTAACTTAGGAGCACTTGCAGGCAACAGCATGGAAAATCACAAAACAAAAGCAATCCAGGGATTAGTGAGATTAGGACTCACCTCCGGACTTCAGAGAAACATCTTCCCTAGTCTCCATGTTTGGTAAATAAATAGATGTGATTAAAGCAGCAAGAAGTAGAGTTTCAAATTAACGCAAATTCACAACAGCTTGCGAGTCACTGGATTTTAGCAAAGGCTTCCTTCCACGGTTCTGATTCCAAGCAGGTCCAAATGGAAGTGATCCCTATGGTCCATGCACAGATTCCTAGCTCTCTCCCAGCTTCAAGGTTCGCTTTTCTGTGGGGCTGATGGACGCAGTGCAGACCAAGGTCACTTCTGCAGCTCTGTGTGAGTAGGCAGCTTGTTTCTCAAGGTCTCACTGATTGTGTGTGAATACGATTTTTTTTTTAAATGTAATTAAGTAAAATTTACTACTTTCTGAAACAGCAAAGTTAATCTTGCATTTCTTCTCCATAAAAAAGAAAGTCAGTGAACTAGAGCAGCGCTGTCCAACTGAAATACAAAAAAATCTGATATGTAATTTAAAATTTTCTAGGAGACATATTAAAAAATAAACAGATGAAATTTAATATATTTTACTTAACCCCAAATACCTAAAATATTATTTTAACATGTGATCAATGTAAAATATTGATATATTTCACATTAGTTTTTGAAATATGCTGTGTATTTTATACTTAAAACACATCTTTAATTTGGACTAGCTTCATTTCAAGGGCCACAGCGGCTATTGGCTATTGTATTGGACAACTCAGTTCTAGAAAATAAAATTGTATTTCATGTACTTTAATACCTTGCTTCCAGAATCAGCTACTTTAAAATGAGCATGGCATTACCAACAAGGACACATAGCACATGTTTCAACCCTTCAATAACTTTAAATTATACAAATATTCCACAATGCTGGAAAGTCTAAATCCAAAATAAAAATTCAGGTAATTTTTAAAAACTACATATTTACTGATCACCTGAGGAAATTACAGGGAGATGGGTACTCAACCACTACTGAAAGGAGTGATTTTATTATAATCTCTTGGAAAGCAATAGGCTTTCCATTTAATTTAGTAACTCCACTTCTAAGACTTGATCCTGTGGAAATAACCAAAGACAAGGTCAAAGATTTCTGTACCAACTTGTTCACCAAGATGCTTTTCTATGATAGTATAAACTGGAAAAACCCCATCAGTGAGAAAGAGTCAACAAAGATAACTTGAAACTCTCATGATGGCATTCTACACAGCCATTAAAAATCATGTATTTAGGGCGGCACCTGTGGCTCAAAGGGAGGGCACCGGCCCCATATGCCAGAGGTGGCAGGTTCAAACCCAGCCCTGGCCAATGTGAATACGATTTTATTTCAAGAAGTATCATTGTGCCAAAGACAAACTTGATTTAATAAAAATAGTATCATTGTAAGGCAGAAACATGGCTGCCTCATGTTCCGTATTTCATGTAGAGTTTCTGTAGAGTCTAAAGTTGTGTCTCCTTCATGAAGAAGGCAGGATGGTTTGCGTAAATCTCTCTTCTGAGGCACATTTCCACACAGTGTTCTCTGTAAAGCCTCATTCTAAGTGATTCCTTGGCCCTGGGAAATTATGACTTATTAAAAACTCTATGGCGTATTAAAAGTAAAATGAAAGAATTAAAGGAAAGAAACTTCTTGCTTTATGCTGTTGGTAGCTGGCATTGATAATAGTGTTAGAATCATTATCCTCTCTTTATCACTTTCTGGCCATGCTATAAAATTACATCAAATACAAAATTCTTCTCAACAATGACGTCTTATTGGCTACTCAAAATTCATGGGATCCTGAAATATTTTATTTCTTAGAAGCACAAAGTACTAATACTATTAAGTAAGCAGACAAATGTGTACATTAGTTGAAGACATCGTGCTACAAGGACAGCAAAGTCCGTCTTGCCATTTCTTAATGATGTTGAATTCTTACCCCAGAATGGGCAATTTTCAAAGCCTGAAGAACTTCAAAGGATCAAAATGCTTCTGTCAAGAAATGTACAGTTTGGGAAAATGCAAACGTAAGGACATGAGAATGTTTCAGTAAGTAATGGGTGAGATGAAACTGGGAGAGTCCAGAAAGATCACAGGGAAAGGGACATTTAAGATGCATGGGGCGGTTACAGTGGGACAGGCAGGAAACGGAGCTAGACTTGAGAAGGATTAGGGTGGTGCGGCTGGTGAATGTAGACTTTCCTTAACCTACCCTTACTGATTCAATAAAATTTGTTCTGAGCATGTTAAAATCTAAAAGCTTGCAAACCCTATGCCAACCAGGTATGGCCAAGCAGAATATACATTTACAGAATGTCCACACACATATTCTAAAATATTTAAGGGAGATGAATAATTCAACAAATTCATCATTGGCTAAACACGGGCCTCTGAGTACAGACACTCTCGGCCGTGTGACTTCCCCATTCAGCGTCGGCGGGTCAGGTAGTAATTGAGCAGAGGGCTCTACAATTTCAACCCACCTAGACCCCCAAATTAAAATACATGTTCACCAACTTGTGAACTAGATACGGGTTTACATGGTCTCTGGGACTAATATTCCTAATAAAGCATCCTTTTTAACAAAACTGAAAATCAATGATAGGAGAAGTTTCAAAATTGACACTAGCCTTTTGAGAAACTGGAAATAGATCTTCCTGTCAAAGACTAACGCGGCTGTCCTCTGCCTAGACTGCAGCGGGAGCAAAATTATCAGATTTTCATTTCCTCAATTTCACTCCACAGTGGTAGAACGTGTGAGTATTGATTCATCTGCTGAAACAAAAAGCAGAAGGGCTCTTCACCGCGGCAGGGTCAGGCGGGTGTGCGGGTGTCTAATTATACCTAGAGAGAGCGTATAAATCTTCCCCGGTCATTATGGGCGTGCGCACGTCCAAAGGCATCATTAGAATCCTTTTAACCCACCACTCATCCTCCTTCTGTTTTATGGGAGGTCATAGACCCTAGAGTGAGTATTATCATGCTTCAGAGATTTTCAAATTTGTATCGGAAATAAGATTTGCTGCATGAGAAGACTGGCATGCTTCTCTGTTTGCACAAGCAAATCTGTAAATATGCATCAGCGCAGTCTCTCTGCACACACACCAGGCACAGACCAGCGAGAGTCTGCACTCTTGCACCCCGGGGCCCACGAGTGGGTCTGATTCTCAGGGTGGCATCTTGCTCCAGCACGTGAAATGTTTGTGTCCCAGGGTACACATTGAAATTTTCAAATTCCATCATTATGTTATGCAAGGTTATTATCATCAGAAAAACAGTAGATAATTTATATAATCCTCTATAAATTATCAAGTCATGCATTGCAATTGTGATTACCATGGCAATATAGTATTTGTTAAAGTAGGACTGTATTTTTCAGTTACCATGCCAACTTCAGGTGAATTGCACTAAACGTTACAATGCTTTCATTTTTTTAAACAAGAATAAAATATTGCGTATTTTAAAAATATATGAAGGCAAGAGATAGCACCAAAAGAAGAAAATATCATGAACTTCTTATACCAAAACTACCAGGGTTTTGTCAATAGAATCAGGACAGTAACAGAGCTCATAATTATCAAAGGCACAGCCTGGAAGGAGTCAAGTTTGTATTTTCTTTATTGTTAAAAGCCAAAGGCTATTCTTGAGAGTTTTTGTTTTTAACGTTTCTCTCCCACTTACACACGCAGTGGAATATGGGACTGAGCATGGAGAGCCATTTTGCAATCTGCTTTGTTTGCTCGTGGACATTTTTCCAAGTCAGCAAATCCGGATTTGCATCATTCTTTTTAATCGCTGAATAGTATAGATGTTCACTAATTTATTTAACAGATTTCCTCTGATGAACATTGAGGTCGATTCCAATTTCCTCTAATATAAATAATGTTGTAATGAACATCATTGTGTTTATATATATATTTTTTGACTTATCTGATTCTTTCCATCACATACAGCAGAGTCAAACTTGACTGTTAGAAGTAAATTTATTTTAAATTTTTATCATTTTGATATGTCAAATCATCCAGAAACTGTCTATAAATGTTCATGTCTATTCTGACCAACATGGGAAAGGTTCTCAGATTATTTTTTTGTTTTTTCTTCTAGGAAAGCAAAGGGCAAACACAATTTTGGATCATTTTCACTGATTACTGGTGAAGCAGAACACGGCTCATGCTTTATTATTCATTCATATTTCTCCCTTTGTTAATTTATCAGTTTGCTTTTCAAATGCTGTGCAGTTAGAGGCTTAGCATCTATTTGTCAACATCTAAGCCTCCTTGGATTTCTGATTCACATGTTGCTGTTTACATTAAGATCTTTCTGACTCTGAACATGTTTTAGTGTAAAATGTGGTGCAGTGGTCCAGCTTTATTTTTTACGTCGTCATTGATTAAGCAGTATTTTTCCCTGACGTTCTGAGATGTGGATGATTATCCCATCTGATGCTTTTCTCTTTCTGCTCCAGCCTATGTTGGAGCACACAGCTCTCCTCGCTTAGAGATCACTTTCCTTGCCTCAGGGCTCCTCTGCTTCAGTTTCCTCTCTGAGGACTCAGGGCTGCATCGTCCACTTCCCAGGGTCACGGCAACTGCGCCTCCTGGTTATTCAGACGTGTATTTACTCTTCCAGACCGATTTTAGAAATGGTATTACAAAGTTCCTAACGTAGCCCACTGTGAGTGAGTTGCACAGCTTTTTGGTGTTATGTAGATGCAAGGTCTTTTTAATTGTGAGCCTCCCCGGCCAAAATGAGGTGTCTGTTTTATTGAATCAAGATTTATAGTAAGTATCTGAAATCACGTTAGTTTTTCCACATGAAAGTTGTTTCTGACGTTTTCTATTTTGTGTCCCCTCCATGCACTGCTGTATACAGAATATGCATGATATAATAATATAGTATACAGATGATGCCAAAACGTATGTACATTTTAAGATAGGAAATTAAAATTGTAATGCTTGAATGACATTTAACTTCTACAATATATAAGATAAATGTAATCAATATATGTTGAGTATTATAATTTTAATACAGTAATAAAATGTGTATTTTAAGAAAATCATTTCTTAAAATGTGTACACATTTTTTGGTTCCTTCTGTATATTTCCATAATATTGTAAGCAGACTGTCTTCATTATACTTGTGTTTGAATGTTTTTGTATATTATCAAATTTTTTACATGCATGTCCATTTGTTTGGATGCCATCTACATCACTCACATGTACCTAAACAGCTGTGTGTGTACATACATTTACTAATGTGATTTCCTATTGGTAATAAAGCTTTCTCTTTTATATACCAGGTCTGACAATTAAGCTCATGAACTCATACTAGAAAAAGTGCTACATACCTCATTAGGTATGAATGTTACTGGGGTCACCTCTGAAGTCCTCCCCCTGGGACGGCACACATCAGCGTGAACACAGCTGTGAGACACTGATATACCAAGGTTATGAAACCTCACTGAGCTGTTTGTACAGTGCTGCTAACATAAGTGCATGGCGGCAGTTCTCAAACTTAATTGTTGGACCTGGTAGGTATATATTGGAAAATTTTCTTTTTTTTTTTTTTTTTTGTAGAGACAGAGTCTCACTTTATGGCCCTCGGTAGAGTGCCCTGGCCTCACACAGCTCACAGCAACCTCCAACTCCTGGGCTTAGGCGATTCTCCTGCCTCAGCCTCCCGAGTAGCTGAGACTACAGGCACCCACCACAACGCCCGGCTATATTGGAAAATTTTCTAATGGTTCTCTGTTAATGTTATCGTTTTCCCTTTTGTGAGAATTTATACTTTATTACTTTCACCTTGAAGAGTTGTGTTGGCCAGTACTTCCAAAAGAAAATTAGCAATGACCAAAGAGGGGAAAAAACTCATTTTGCTTCAAATGTGCACAGAATATTTTTCATTTCTTTGAAGCATGCAGACTATGTTCCTCATAAAGCTAATCTTCTCAGATTTTCCTTGGGTCCTCCAGTTTTACCACTTACTTTGCCTTTTGTCCCCTCATCCCTCTGTGTGCTCAGGTGGGCTCTCGGTATGGTGGAGCCCAGGGCATTGGGACGGCATCGCCACATCCCTGTGGTCACCCATCAATGTTAGATGTTGAGTAAATCAAGGGAGAGGAAACAGGAATTAGCATTTGTATCTGCTCAGCTCAGGTCTAAGTGCTATGCCTACTTACAAAGCAAATGTAATCATTTCTCCACAGAAAAACTCTTTTTCAAGGATGGGGTCATTCCCTAGTTTAAGAATGGATAATTTCTTTCAGACTTTGGCTCTTTAACTTTGTTTTGTGTATTTTAGTCATTTATGTGATATAGTAGTTTGTGTAATATTCATTGTACCACTATATTTTGGTTATTTATAGTGTAAGAATAATTTTTATTAATGGAACAAAAGTTATTTAAAAAAATAAAATAAAATCATGTGTTTTCCCCATACAACATAGTGGTTAAAGACATAGAAACTGTATTTGGAGAGACGGTATTAAAACTCTTAATTTGCCTAGAATTCTAGAACTGGTATTTAACCACTTAATCTTCACTTTCCTTTTTGAGAAAATTATGATTATGATAATTACTCAAGAAGTTTGTAGTGAGATTTCAGGAAATAACATGTCTACAGCATGTGAGTAAGTTAAGTTATAGCAAATGTGAGCTCTCCATTATTACAATAAAGTGTTACAAAGTTTGAAGACTTGGCAGCATCGGCTCTGTGCCCTTCTCCGTTACTGTCACATGTGTGTTCAAGGCAGATGTGTGTGGGCGTGTGTGCGTGTGTGTGTATATACATACATACATGTATATATATATATACAGAGAGAGTGAGGCTGACAGAGTTTGGGTGAGTGAATTTCGTGATTTTTATAATAACTTTCATAAATATGATTTCTTAAACTTGAACATCATTAGATGACTAGAAGACAGAAACTTCCAGGTTCTAGTCTCTGGCAGTAGTGAGAGTCACTGCTACCTAGAAGATGGTCCCTGAGTCCTGGCAGGTGCCAGGCTCGAGGAGTGAAGCTGCACAGAGGACCATGCTCCTGGAGACGGCTGAAGAGGCACTGTGTTTGCGCTCTTACTCTTCCTTAAAAAATAGTTCAGGATTTATTCCAGAATGGTATCTGTTGTAACATCCAGCTGGGGCTGCAGGTTTGAGGGGCTTGGGGTGTGCCCAGGCGAGCCCAGTGGCATCAGGAGGCAGGTGGAGAGGGCTGGCAGCATGAAGCCACTGAAGCCACGGAGCACGGGCCTTCCAGCCACCAGGAGGCCATGGTGCACGCCAGGCATGAGCAGGCCCCTCCTGCTCACCTGGGAATGTGAACTCTGCCAGTCAAAATGTCCAAGCTGCCGCCTAAAGCACCATCATAATGGGAAGGGAGAAAACCACACTGCACCAAAACCAGCCTGAGATGTACTAATGTTGGAATATGTGGTGAGTTTGACACATGGGTGACATGCAGTGATCACACATGTAGACAATTCAGATTCAAGGGATAAAATGTTGACACCAACAGATGGTGAGAGTCACCTGTGCACATTGTCCCACCCAGGGAAACCACTGGGAAAGCTGCACGAAAGGTCACCTCACAAGCACCACAAGTAACATTCAGGTATCCATAGGAAGGCAAAAAAATGCAATAACATTGTATTCATGATCTATGTATATATGACTTAATAAAAAAAAAATGCAGTAACATTTAAAAAAGGAAATAGAAGAGACCAGACAGGGTGGCTCCTGCCGGTAATCCCAGCACTCTGGCAGGCCAAAGTGGGAGGATCCCTTGAGCTCTGGTGTTCAAGACCAGGCTGGCAAGAGCTAGACCTTGTCTCTACTAAAACTAGAAAAATTAGCCAGGCATTGTGGTGGGCACCTGTAGTCCCAGCTACTAGGGAGGCAGAGGCAGGAGTTTGAGCCCAACTGTTTGAGGTTGCTGTGAGCTATCATGATACCATGACAATCTAGCCTGGGTAACAGAGTGAGACTCTGTCTGGAAAAAAAAAAAAGAAAGAAAGAAAGAAAAAAAAAAAGAAAGGAAATAGAGGAATAAAGAAATGCTAAAAAACTTTAGCATTAAAATACAAATTATTACCTTAAATGCAAATAGTAAAACACACCAATCAAAAGCCAGAAATTGACCAAAATACATGATGTCAAAATACACTATTTATAGTAAAATCACTTTAAAATCAATAACATAGATTAGTTGAAGGAAAATAATAGGAAAAAGTTACCATGAAAATATTAATTAAAAAAATAGAAAGAATCTGTATTAGATCTGGTAAAGTAGATTCAGAAAAAAGTAACATGAGGGTATTGCAAAGGCATAGCAGTCTTGGTATACAGCAGGCGACTAAGTCTGCAGATAAGTGCGCTACAACCTGTATAGTGGGAAGGAGGGACAAAACTCAGTCTTAGTTGGGGAACTGAGGTCCTGCTTGGTAGAGTGGCAGCTGGGAAGTGGAAGATGGGAACACCACCAGCAGCCCACAGGAGTGAACCAGGCGGTGGGGAACCTCTGTGTCTGACCCACATGTATAGATCTAAGCTAATCCATGGTTAGAGAACCACTATATAACAGCCTAAAAATCATTAAAGAAATTTAACTCATGGGCAGTGCCTGTGGCTCAGTGGGTAGGGTACCAGCCCCACATACCGAGGGTGGCAGGTTCAAATCCGGCCCCAGCCAAACAGCAACAAAAAAACAGCTGGGTGTTGTGGTGGGCACCTGTAGTCCCAGCTGCTTGGGAGGCTGAGGCAAGAGAATCCCTAAGCCCAGGAGTTGGAGGTTGCTGTGAGCTGTGACGCCGCAGCACTCTACTGAGGGTGACAAAGTGAGGCTCTGTCTCTACAAAAAAAAAAAAAAGAAAGAAAAGAAAAAAATTTAACTCATAATTTAAAAGCTCCTGGAAAACAAATCTCCAGGCCCAGATGATTTCACTGGATAATTCTACCAAAAATTTAAGAATTATGTTTACGTGATCTTTTCCAAAAGTTTAAGAGTGAGCAATCCCAATTAGGTTAGCATTACCCTGATACCAAATTCAGATAAACACAGTATAAAACAAAATTCCTCAAACCAATCTCTCTTACGAATTTAGATATAAACCTATCTAAGTATTAGCAAACTGAATTTAACCACTAAAATAAAAAAAAAAGAAAAAATTACATAATGAAAAATGAGAACGAAATTTATTTCAAATATGCAAAACTGGTGAAATATTCAATAATCAATCAATTATTATCAATAATCATAAAAATATTTTTTATGGTAACACACCATAAAAATAGGGAAAAAAATCACATAATAATATTAATTGATACAGAGAAAAGATTTGACAAAATTCAACACCCATCCATGCTAAAAATAGTGCTCAGGATGATGGGGCAGAAGGGAATCACTTTAACTTGGTAAATGGGAAGAGACCAGCAGATAACTTCAGTTTTGATAAAACAAATTCATGTGAGGAAAGACTTACTATTTTCCAAGACCAGAGCAAATCATGCTAACAAATTTCTCAACAAAATAGTAGAACACTGGCTGTTCATACATATGCACATATGACTTTATTACGACAAGGAAAAACATGGAATTACATTTGATCATATCAAATATAAAAGACAACCCAATTTAATTTTGTTATTCAGGAAAATAATAGTTTTCAGCAAAGTGAAAATTTTCATACGCACTATTTTCCCTTAATAGTAAACAGAATTAAAGAGAATTTCTTGCAACATGGCATTTCTTAATAAACGTCCCAAAACTTCACTCTGTTGAGAAACATTCAAAGATACTTATATTAAAAATTCAACAGATAACATAAGATGAAAGTCTAAAAATATCGATAAATCCTAAAAGAAGGAGAGGAAAGGAGGCATGAGCCACAGAAAGGACAAAGATGAAAACGACAGGCTTGAATGCAGACACACAATGATGACGTGCATCATATTGAGTGGACGGAGGTTTAATAGACCAGCTCATTTTATAGAAATTATTGTATTAAATTTAAAAAATTCAACTCCATGGTATTTCTAACAAGCCCACCGAAAAATAATAATTTTAATAATCAAAGTAAAAGGATGAAAAAAGATATACTCTGCAAATGTATATCAGAAGAAAACAGGAGTGACTGTGTTCATTTTAGAAAATTAAACTTCAGAGCAATGAGGGGAAAGGTTTACAGACAGCGCCATCTTCACACACGGGGAAGTCTCAGCCGTCCTAACGCAGTAACGGACTCCAAATTTGTGAAGCGAGAACTTATGGAACTAAAGGGGAAATGGCAAGTCCACAATTATCGTTAGAGGCATTAGCAGGTCTTTCTTTAAAATCAATAGAACAAGTAGATGGAAAATCAGGATGAATAATAGAAAAACAACACATCAAATAACTGGCCCAATTGATTTTCGTGGAACATTGTCACCACC
This sequence comes from Nycticebus coucang, assembly GCF_027406575.1. Lineage (NCBI taxonomy): Eukaryota > Metazoa > Chordata > Mammalia > Primates > Lorisidae > Nycticebus > Nycticebus coucang. Next base: position 70,818,143 of record NC_069798.1, on the reverse strand, counting down.
AACAGCAGAACATACATTCTCTTCAAAGGCCTGGGGGACAGTCCCAGGGTAGAGCCCACTCTGGGTCATAGACCAAACCTTAGTAAACTTAAAATAATTGAAATCATATACAGTGTGTTCTCTGACTATGGTAAAGTTGAACTCGTGATTAATAACAGAAAGATAGCTAGAAAATACTCAAATATTTAGAAATTGAACAATGCATTTCTAAGTAACTCCTAGGTCAAAGGAAAAAAATTAGAAAATATCTTGAGCTAAATGGAAATTCAAAAAGCAACAACCATAATAACAAGAAAATAGGTGGGTTGCAGCTGAAGCAGGGATCAAGGGGAAGTTTATAGCTCTATATGCTTATATTAGAAAGGAAGAAAGTTCTCAATAAAATCCAGGATTTAAACTTCCACATTAAGAAACTAGTAAAAGTAATGAAATAAATGCAAAGCAAGATCAGAAAAGGAAATAACACAGATAAGAGGAAATATAAATGAAATTGAGAGCGAAAAATCATTAGAGAAAATGGGTGTAACCAAAAATTGATTTTTGAAAATGTTAATAAAATTGATAAAATTGTAGTACAAATAAAATTATAAAACAAAAAAATATTGGTAAATTGGTCTTCACTCAAATGAAAAAGCATCTGACCACATTGGGTTACCTCCTCCTGGCGTCTCTGTTCTGCGTATCTTTCAAGCAGAAGGATGTTTCTGCAGCTTTGGAATGTAGTATAGTGTTTCCTCCAGAACAAAAGACAGATATGATCACTATCTAATGCAATAAAAATAAAGCCTCCCTCTGAGAAAGAGTAGGTTTCCTGGCTGATTACTATAAAATATTCTGGTTTCTTGAGGTTGAGTTCCTCAGATGCAAAACCACTTGGGCTAGCACCCACCTCGACCTTCCAAATCGCCCCTGAGTGATTCATGCAAGAAGGGCCCTGGCACGAAAGTGCAGTCTATGCTTCTTGCTCAGGCAGAGTAATAAAGTCCTTTGTCTCTGGTCTGAGTCTCCTTCCAAAACCCATGAGACTGGCAGGTGAACTTGTGAGTTCGTTAATAGGAGAAGTTACCGTAACTTCATGGCTCTTGACAATTACAATGTTGGATAAAGAACTAATGCCCAGAATATTGCAATATAAAGAACAATCAAAATTCAACAATAAGAAAAAAAATCAATTGAAGATTGGGCTAAAATGTGAACAAACACTTTAACAAAGAGTGCAGATAGCAAATAAACCAGGGAAGGGACGCTCACACTATTAGGCATTAAGGGTGTGGGGGTTCAGATCATACTGTGCCACCATTACATACTTACTAGAGTGGCAAAAATGGAAAGAAAACCAAAAACAAAACCTAGCTCAGTCATCCACGTTAGCACAGGACCACACAAAAGGGCTGTGTGAGTGGCACCCTGACACAGCCTGAATAATGAGAGGAGAAAATGAGGATTGTCTAATGGCTTTTCAGCATTTTAGGAATTTTAGTCAAAACCTAAAAAACTTCCTTGTTCCATGACTTGGCAATTATGAATTGAAATGTGGTGAAAGCTATGTTGATTGGTATGATGTAAGCACTCCAATTTGTACAAAGAATCAACACATTGAAAATGGCATAAATGTATTTATGATCTATGTACAAAGGACTTAATAATAATAATAAAGAAACTTCCTTGTTGCCAGTATCAACTGCATTGAAAAATGAAAAAAAAAGAAAAGAAAATGCTCAATAGGGTGGCGCCTGTGGCTCAAAGGAGTGGGGCGCTGGCCCCATATACTGGAAATGGCGGGTTCAAACCTAGCCCTGGCCAAAAACTGCAAAAAAAAAAAAAAAAAAAAAAGAGAAAATGCTCAATATTTGTTCAGCACATTGCAATTTAGAACAGAATGGGGAGCTAAAAGGCCTGGCTTATTTGTAGAAAACACACCAGGAGCAACTTGGACAGTGCTTGCTGCTTCTGTAAACCCAGCCAGCCTCTTCTCCACACCTAGGTGAGTTTTCAGGCTCCCTTCTATGTCTGATCAGCTTTCAAGGTTTTATTCTTTTCTTTCAATGGCATCACATTGCTCAAGGTTCCCCTGATGTGAAGGGTTTGGGGGTGTCACCTCTTTGGGACATGCACCTTGGTTTCATCCCCACCGGCCATGTGCATTCCAGAGCCCTGGACGGTGCTTGTGAGGACAGCGGTATGTGCACCTGCATGTTGGCCTTCGTATTTCCTACAGCTCCACTTACCACAACTGCATTTTCCCTTCCAACATTATACTTCATTTCTTTATTTTTATACTTTTTGGCCTATTTTCTCTTTAATATATCCATTTTCACAGTGTACAATGCCTATTGTTAGGGATGGGAGGCTGCACAGGCAGACACTTTGCTGTCTGTGAACGGAAGGGACCAGGAAGCCCAGTTGTTACCAATGATAGGTGGACGGAGGACCAGCTGCAGAGTTGGTACTTTGAATAACACCCACGTCACAGACCACAGAGCCTGGACTTGGATAGTGTTGGGGACTGGAGCTATTTAGTTAAACCGTGGTGACTGGAAGGACCCCAGAGTGAAGCTGAGTCAAGCAAGAACTGCCTGTGTTGTAAGGATATGGAAAATGTGGAACTCGGAAGAATTGCCAGTAGAAACGCAAACAATACAGCCCCTCTGGAAGCAAGGCAGTGATTTCTTGCAAAACTAAGCATGTGCCTTACACTGTGCCCCAGCAACGCCCTTGCTGGACTTTTATCTTAAGTAAATGTTCACACAAAAATCTGCACACAAATATTTATAGCAGCTTTATTTCTAATTATCAAAAACTGGAAAGATATTAATTTTCTTAACTGGATAAATAGATATACAGTGCAACGATATTCAGCCAAAAGAAACAGGAAAACTAACTGTTGAAACATCTAACAATGTGGTCAGTGTCATGGGCACATACAGAGGACAGGGGGACAGTGGTCACCTGGCCTGGGGGCAGGGACCTGGGGAGATGTGGGTCTAAGGGAACAAACTTGTACTTAGGGAGGGGAGTAAGTCCAAGATATCGCAGTGTGTAATGTGTAACTATAGTTAACAACAGGGTGCATCATATTCCTGAGAATCCCTAAGAAAGTAGATTTCGAATGTTCTCATCACCAAAAAATGCTAAGCGAGGTAGCACACATGACATCCGCTACCTCAAGTTAGCTTCTGCACAATGCACATCTTCATCACAACATCGTGTTGTGTACATGCATATCTACCATTCTATTTGTTAATTAAGATAGATTTTTTTTTTTTAGAGACAGAGTCTTACCTTGTCACCCTCGGTAGAGTGCCATGACATCACAGCTCACAGCAACCTCCAGTTCTTGGGCTTAGGTGATTCTTTTGCCTCAGCCTCCCAAGTAGCTGGCACTACAGGCACCTGCCACAATGCCCGGCTATTTTTTTTGTTGCACTTTGGCCAGGGCCTGGTTTGAACCCACTGCCCTCAGTATATGGGGCCAGCACCCTAATCACTGAGCCACAGGAGCTGCTCAACTAACAACAAACTCTAAAGCATTATGTGGAATGAAGGAAGCCAGAGGTGAGGTACTTCATGGTTCCTTTTATGGGATTCTGGAAAAGGCCAGACTGTGGGAACTGGACACAGGTCAGTGAAGCCAGGGCTGGGGGAGGGGCTTGACCACCAAGAAGGACTGTTTGGGGAGATGGACTGTCCTGCACTCATGTTTTGTTGATAGTTACATCAACTTACCCATGTTAAAATGCGTAAAACTATACATGAGAAAAGTTAACATTAATATTATGAAATGTTAATATAAAAAAAGATAATTTATTTCTACTCTGTCCATTTACTGGGTGATGATGGGTCAAATACAGGTTCCAAGAAGGAAATATGGGTCACACAATCTGATCATGAAGAGCCTGCACAGCTCACATCTATTGTAATGATGCAAGTGCTGGAAATGTGTTAGTCTAGAATCAGGCTATGACTCTAGTGAGAGGCAGAGAGAGGAAAGATTTTGGGAAGAGGGTTCTGAATGGCACTAAATCTTGATGCTATGGGAGAGGAAGGAATAGCAGTGTCTGAACATGAGAGTTGGGAGAGGCCAGGGCTGTGGTGTCCTGGGGGGACACAGAGACACATAATACAACAATTGGCTGAAAGCATTAGAAGTGGTTGCCTCTAACAGGTGGGAGAGTGGCAGCAGGGCAGGGTCTGGGATGGTGCTGTTTTTCATCAATCCTTCCAGAAAAATTTTACAATTACCTGAATCTTAATAAAATAAATATAAAATCATTTTTTAAAAACTAAAAGAACCAGATATCATGTGGCATATTATAAAAATATGTTTGCTATTTTTACACCAAAACATGAATAGTGGTTATATTTGAGAAGTGAGTTATGAAATACGCTTGTCATAGTCCTCTTGTATTTTATATTTAATTTTAAGTCAATTACAAAATATAACTTGATTTTTGTAAGTATATTCATTTATTTTATCACAAAGAAAATAACACAGTTTAAAGTTATGGGCTAGAAGAGGTCATTCCACATCCACAGATGGTTCAAGGTGTTCCCATCATTTTGTTTCTTAAGTCAAAAAAAACATGTGAATCACTAATATTTCCCTTCCAAAGAAGTTTTGAGTGATTGGGTATAAATGATCTTTCCAAATTGGGCAAGGTCCAGCCACCATTTGCATATGGATAAGCTGATTTCTATGTAATCAGTGTGTCTACTTGTATTTTAGTATATAATTAAGGTGTCTTTTAAGTGAGTCAACTAGATTCATTCAAGTATTTCAGAATAAATAAGCCATGAAACTAAAATAATAAACCAGGGGATTCTGGGAAGATGGCCGACTGGTAGCAACTCTCGGCAGAAGCTCCTGACTAGAGGTAGAAAAATTGGACAGAATTGGATTCTGTGAAGCCAAGAAAGAAGTTTGTCAAGCTGTAACTCCAAGGAAGATCATTCAAGAAAACAAATTACAGGTACAAAGTCTATCAACTAGAGGACAGGATACCCCTCCCCCAAGCCGGAGGCTCGCTGCGGGCTATCTGTGAGTGAGAAGGGAACAAAATACCACTCATTTTACCTCACTGGAGAGAGCCTCTAAACACCAGGTCTCTTTCTCTAGGGAGGTCCCACTTACGAACCTAGACACCATCCTGCCAGGCATAAAATTGAACAGATATTTTCCCCCACAATTCCAAACTCCCAGTCAACCCTTTCCCCCTTGCCTGGTGGTCTGAAGTTCTGCCACCTGCACAGTGCAGAGTGTTTGGTCTTTTCCTGAGAGATCTGGGCACAGTGTGGGTCACTGACCATCAGGACAGAATCTGTGACAAGTGGGAAAGAAAGTGGGTGTGGGAAGGGACGCTCAGTGGGAGGAGGAGAAGTCCCCTGGTTATGACCTTGTCTGGCCAGTGCTGGTGGTGACCCTTGGTTCAGGCTGTGTCTGGCGGGAGGGGGTGCAGAACCCCCTGGCTCTGACGGCACCCACAGTAAGAGAGTGGTTGCCCCGTGTGGACTGAGTTCAGTGGGAAGGGTTGTTCCCCAGCCCCAGCTGGTCCTGTGAGCAGAGGCTTGCCAGGTGTGGACGGAGATCTGAGGGCAAGGGCATGGTCCCCTTGGCTCCAACAGAGCTGGCAAATCTCCAGGAGTGGACTGAGACCTGTGAGAGGGGGTATGATTCCCAGACTCTAGTCAGGCTGATGAGCACAGGTTTGCCAGTTGTGGACTGAGACCTATGGAGAGGGAGTGGTGCCCTGACTTCAACAAAGCTGGTGAAAAGAGGCTTACTGTGTGTGGACTGAGACTGGTAGGTGGGGGTATGGTCCCATGACTCCAACTGGTTTGGCAAGCAGAGGCTTGCTGTGTGTAGAGTGAGACTGGTAGATGTGGAGACAGGGTCCCTGGCTCCAACTGGGCCTGTGAGCAGAGAAGTGGACAACAGTATGGACTGTGTCTGGTGAGCAGGGGCATGGATCTGTGGCTCTAATTGTGCTGTTGGAGACCCTTGGATCCCTCTCTGTTGAATAGGGTTTGTGCTGCCTGAGACAATTTAATTGGAACTCATGTCTGGGGGGGGCACTCTGAGATTAACCTCCAAAGTTCTATAGCAGAAAAGAACTGAAGGGTCAGGGGTGGACACTGCAGCTGTCTGTATCTCTTCATAGCTGAGATTTAAGCTTAATACTGTGTCTTCTTAGGATAGGGTAGATGTTGGCTGATATTAAAACAGAACTAGCTTGTGCTATCTCACCAAGTAGGTCCTGAGAGTCTCTGGCCAAAACTCTGAAGGGGACCTTTGTAAGGTTGTAGGAGATAAGCCATAATTACAAAGCCTAGCACTTTGGTAAGGGGCTGATTATCTCTAGTACCTGGGAACCCCAGTTCAATCTCGCCCTACCAGTTCTAATAACCAAACAGTGGAAAATAAACATGGCGTGAAACCAACGGAGAAACTCTGGCACCATGAATCAGAGGAGACCAACCTCCCTAAGAAATGACAAAGGAGATACAACTGAAGATTCAATGTGTAAACAAATGGCTGAAATGTCAGAAATAGAATTTAGAATATGGATGGCAAATAAGATAAATAGAATGGAAGAAAAGTTAAAAATTGAAATCCAAAGAGTAGTTCTAAAGTTGTCTCAAGAAATTAATGAATTCAAAGACAAAATCACCAAAGATATAGACATAATGAGAAAAGAGATAGAAGAGCTCAAGAAAATGAAAAAGTTAGTTGAGGAATTCCAAAATACAGAAGAATCCCTTAGTAATAGAGTTGACCAGGCAGAGGAAAGGATCTCTGAAACTGAAGACAAAGCTTTTGAACATTCTCAAATACTCAAAGAGGCAGACAAATGGAGAGCAAAAACTTATCATTCCCTGAGAGAACTGTGGGATCCATCCAAAAGATCAAACATTCATTATATAAGAATTCCCACAGGAGAACAGGATGGTCCTAAATGTACAGATGCTGTACTCCAAGAGATTATGGAGGACAATTTCCCAAGCATTGCAAGAGATAAAAAACTTCATATAGTAGACAGTTTCAGAACCCCAACCCTCAATCCAAATAAAGCATCTCTTACACACATTGTGATTAATTTTGCCAAAGTTTTAAGACAAAGGAGAAAATTCTGCAAGCAGACAGATGTAATAAAAACATCACCTACAAAGGAAGAAATATCAGAATGACTGCAGATCTCTCAGCCAAAACATTTCAAGCCAGAAGAGGATGGTCATCGACCTTCAATCTCCTAAAACAAAACAACTATCAGCTCAGGATCCTGTATCCAGCTAAACTGAGTTTCATTTGTGATGGAGAAATGAAATACTTTAATGACATACATATGTTGAAGAAATTTGCCATAACTAAACCAGCTCTCCAGGATATTCTCAGATCTATCCTCCACAAAGACTAGCACAATGCTCTACCACCAAAATAAACTCACTCAGAAATTTTTGAACAAAACCCAACTTACATAGTGGTGAAAGGATTAAAAGTGTTCACTGGACATACGAAAATTATGACATCCAAAACACAACCAGGCTTATCAATTCTCTTGATTAATGTGAATGGTTTAAATTATACTCTAAAGAGGCACAGGCTGGCTGACTGGATACATAAAAACTCAGACCAGCTATATGCTGTATACAAGAATCTCATCTTACCATAAAGGATGAAATAGACTCAGGGTGAAGGGATGGACATCTATAAATCAAGCAAATGGAAACCAGAAAAAAGCAGGGGTTGAAATTCTAGTTGCAGATACAATTGGCTTTAAACCAACAAAGATAAAGAAAGATAAGGATGGTCACCACATATTTCTCAAGGGAAATACCCAACATGAAGAGATTTCTATAATTAACATTTATACACCCTACCAGAATGCTCCTCAATTTATAAAGCAAGCACTAATAGATATGAATTCAATATCTTCCTGCGCTATAATAAATGGAGATTTTAACACCCCTTTGACAGTTTTGGATAGATCCTCCAAGAAGAAACTAAACAAAGAAATATTAGACATAAACCTGACCCTAGAACAAATGGACCTTACAGACTTCTACAGAACATTTTATCCTAATAAAACTGAATATACACTTTTCTCAACATCCCAGGGATCATCCTCTAAAATTGATCATATCCTAGGACACGAGTCTAACCTCAGCAAATTTAAAAGAATAGAAATTATTCCTTGTATTTTCTTGGAGCACCATGGAATAAAAGTTGAACTCAACAGTCACAGGAATCTTCATAAATCAAGTCATGGAAACTAAATAATAGTAGGCTGAATGATAGCTGGGTTGAAGACGAGATTAAGAAGGAAATCACCAAATTTTTGCAACAAAATGATAACAAACACACAAATTATCAAAACCTATGGGATACTTGCAAAGGAAGTCCTAACAGGGAAATTTATAGCATTGGAAGCCTTCATCAAGAAAACAGAAAGAAAGGAAGCCAACAACTTAATGGATTATTTCAAGCAACTGGAAAAGGAAGAACATTTCAACCCCAAACCCAGCAGAAGAGAAATAACCAAAATTGGGGCAGAATTAAATGAAATTGAAAACAAAGGAATCATTCAGAAGATCAATGAAACAAAAAGTTGGTTTATGTAAAGATTAATAAAATTGATAAACCTTTGGCCAACCTAACCAGAAACAGAAAAGTAAAATCTCTAATATTGTCTATCAGAAATGATAAAGGAGAAATAACAGACACTTCAGAAATTCAAAAAATCCTCAATGATTACTACAAAAATCTCTATGCCCAGAAAAATGAAAATCTGAAGGAAACGGACCAATACCTAGAAGCACACCACCTTCCTAGACTCTACCAGAAAGATTTAGAAATCTCGAATAGACCTATATTAATCACTGAAATAGCATCAATAATATGAAATCTCCCCCCCCCAAAAAAAAAGTCCAGGATCAGATGGCTCATATCCAAATTCTATCAAAGTTTTCAAGAGGAACTAGTACCAATATTATACAACCTTTTCCGAAGAATAGAAAAAGAAGGAATACTTCCTTTCACATTCTATGAACTAAATATCACCCTGATGCCCAAACCAGGAAATGACCCAACAAAGAAAGAAAACTATAGACCAAGATCATTAATGAATATGCAAAAATATTTGATAAGATCTTAGCAAACAGTATTCAACAATGCATCAAAAAAATTAGACACCATGATCAAGTTGGTTTTATTCTAGGGTTACAGGGTTGGTTCAACATACACAAATTTATAGATATAATACATCACATAAATAAAATAAGAAACAAAGATCATATGATTCTCTCAATTGATGCAGAAAAAGCTTTTGATAATATTCAGCATCCAATCACGATCAGAACACTTAAGAAAACAGGCATACAAGGGACATTTCTTAAACTGATAGAGGCCATATACAGCAAACCCACAGCCAAAATCATATTGAATGGTGTAAAATTGAAAATATTTCCACTCAGCTCAGGTACTAGGCAAGGATGCCCACTGTCTGCACTGCTATTCAACATAGTAATGGAAGTCTTAGCCATTGCAATCAGGCAAGAGAAGGTGATCAAGGGTATCAATATAGGGTCAGAAGAGATCAAACTCTCACTCTTTGCTGATGATATGATCCTATACCTGGAAAATCCCAGAGACTCAACCACAAAACTCTTAGAAGTGATCAAGGAATACAACAGCATTTCAGGATACAAAATCAATACTTACAAATCAGTAGCTTTTATATATATATATACCAATAACAGTCAAGCTGAAAAAAATAGTCAAGAACTCTATTCCTTTTAAAGTACTGCCAAAGAAGATAAAATATCTGGGTATTTACCTAACAAAGGATGTGAAAGATCTTTATAAAGAGAACTATGAAACTCTGAGAAAAGAAATAGCGGAAGATGTTAACAAATGGAAAAACATACCATGCTTATGGCTGGGAAGAATCAACATTGTTAAAATGTCCATACTACCCAAAGCAATCTACAGATTTAATGCAATCCCTATTAAAGCACCATTGTCATATTTTAAAGAGCTTGAAAAAATAGTGCTTCATTTTGTATGGAATCAGAAAAAGCCTTGAATAGCAAATACCCTTACTCAGAAATAAAAACAAATCAGGAGGTATCACATTACCAGACTTCAGGCTATACTATAAATCTATAGTGACTAAAAAAGCATGGTTCTGGCACAAAAAACAGAGAGCTAGATGTCTGGAACAGAATAGAGAACCAAGAGATGAACCCAGATACTTATCATCATTTGATCTTTGTCAAGCCTATCAAAAATATTCAGTGGGGGAAAGACTCCCTATTTAATGATGGTGCTGGGTGAACTGGCTGGCGACCCGAAGAAGACTGAAACTGGACCCCTACCTTTCACCATTAACAAAAATTGATTCTCAATGGATAAAAGATTTAAACTTAAGACATGAAACAACAAAAATACTAGAAGAGAGTGCAGGGAAAACACTAGAAGAAATTGGCCTGGGAGAATATTTTATGAAGAGGAACCCCTGGGCAATTGAAGCAACACCAAAAATACATTACTGGGATCTGATCAAACTAAAAAGCTTTTGCACAGCTAAGAGCACAGTAAGTAAAGCAAACAACAATCTTCAGAATGGGAGAAGATTTTTGCAGGTTATACTTCTAACAAAGGTCTGATAACTAGAATCTACAGAGAACTCAAACTAATCAATAAGAAAAGAACAAATAACCCCATTTCTATGTGGGCAAAAGGCCTGAACAGAAACTTCTCTGATGAAGACATGCACATGGCCTACACACACATGAAAAAATGCTCATCATCCTTAATAATCAGAGAAATGCAAATCAAAACCACTTTGAGATATCATCTAACTCCAGTAAGACTAGCCCAAATCACAAAAATTCCCAAACTGCAGATGTTGGTGTGGATGCGGAGAGAAAGGAACACTTTTACACTGCTGGTGGGAATGCAAACTAATACAACCTTTTTGGAAAGAGGTTTGGAGAACACTCAAGGAACCAAAAGTAGACCTACCGTTCGATCCTGCAATTCCTCTTCTAGGTATATATCCAGATGATCAAAAATTACTTTACAGAATGTTTACTGCAGCCCAATTCATACTAGCCAAGACATGGAAACAGCTCAAGTACCCATCAACCTATGAATGGATTAACAAATTGTGGTATATGTACACCATGGAATACTACGCAGCCATAAACAAAGATGCAGACTTCACATCTTTTACGTTTACCTGGATGGAGCTGGAACATATTCTTCGTAGTAAAGTATTTCAATAATGGAAAAAAGTATCCAATGTACTAAATACTACTATGAAATCAATATATAACCACCTATACACTCATACAAATGGCAAAACATAACTATGTCCAGAAAGTAGAAGGGAAGAGGAGAGAGAGGGGAGGGGAGGGGGGATATGGGAGGAGGAAGGATATATGGGGGACCTCACCTAACGTGCATGATGCAATGGCACTTTTCAAAACTATTAAGAAAAGAGTATAATTGCGATGGATGTGTTACTTAGTTCAATGTAAGCATTTCACATTGTATTTCAAAGCAGTACCCCGAACCCCATAAATGCATTAATGTACAAAGTTATGATTTAATGAAAACAAACAAACAAAAATAAAATAATAAACCAGTGTGTGAAAATATTCTGCGGGGTAAATTCTTGATACAACTACATTGTTTTGTAAAAAATAATAATCCAGTTTAAAGAAGGCAAATTTTTTCACGAAGATTTTATCTTCTACATCAGATTGTCAGCAGCTGACTCCAGACTTTGTAATATCACACTCTGCAGGAATGAAAGTGTACAGTTTTTGAAAATACTTTGTGTGCATATGTGAATTACAATAAAAAATCTAAAAATTGTATGGACCATAAACTAGGTAAACAGAATTTTCACTTGGAAAATTTCCTGTTTTATTTTCTATTTTGTGCATAACACCTTCTGCCTCAACAGTAAGAGGTTTCAGAATTTTCTCTTACATAATCATAATTACAATGTGCATTTACCTTGCAATGTCCTGCAACAGCGGCCAGTAAGTACATTGGCTAATTCTCTAATCTATTCTACTTCAACTTTGAAGTTGTTTTGAAAAACGCACAAAGAAAGAGTTTTGATACCCTAAACACCAGAAGTTTTGGAGGAAATCTATTTCCCACTATAAAACGTGTCAAAATCTCCCCCTGACAGCAGGCTCTGAGGATAGAAGTGTCCACCTTGCTGGTGTCTCCAGGCTGACTTACTAGGGGGCTGCACGTGGGCAGAACCAGAGGCCAGCTCCAGTGGCAGGAACCCTGCTGGGCGGACCAGCTGCCCTGCTGTGAGGACTTCAAGCTAAGGAAGGAGGAGAGGAAAAATGCCTCCCAAATGTGAGCCTGCTGACTGCAGAGAACAAGATTGATTTGGGAAAAGCAACGAAACGAGCCCAGGCTCGCTGCGCCTTCACGCGGCCAGCACCTCCGCAGAGGAACCAGCCGGTGATAAATGGATAATCACCAGGCACATAAACCTCAGAGGTTATCAGCAGCGACCAACCCAAAGGTTACTCAACTCACACAGTTACACAAGAAATCCCTAAAAGCTGGATGTTTCATTGTCTTTAAAAAGTGGTGATGAAAGGGGCTGTGGGTGCAGCCAAAAGCGCAGGGGGCATGGGGCGAGCTCTGAAGGCCGGGAGGGCCTGCAAGCCCAGGAACCTGAGGACGACTTGTCCTCGCCTGTCACAGGGAAACTGGCTGGCTGGGGCGCAGGAAGACCTGGCAGAGTTGGGCCCATGCTCCGTCCACGCGGCCAAGTGGGGAGGCCTGTCTGTGGGCAGCTCCAGGGGCCGTGCGCTGCCCTGGACACGGAGAGACAGCCTATGAGGGCCAGGGGCAGCCGTGCTGCGGGTCACTCAGGGCCAGGCCTGACTTCTGGCCATTGCAGTTAAAGGAGAGAGCTGATTAGATGAGAGCGCCTGCGGCAGAAGAGATGGCAATCAGGCGATCACTCACCAGACACCACACCTGCCACCCTTTCAGGTCCCCTGATGATCTCTGTTGAAACCAAGCTTGATACTGGTTAAGAAATTGAGCCCAGACTGCACAGCTGGTAATTCACGGCAGCTCGCTGGTACCTGCACCGGGGCCTTCCAGTACGTCATTCCCGACTTGCCACACAGGGACCAGAGCCTGCAGGGCTCTTCCCTCCTCAGGACATGGTAGAGCCACTGAGCTGGTCCAAGCCCAAGTCAGAGACGCAAGATTCCAGCCAGCAGCGAGCACTGGCCCGGCAGTCCCGGGCAGTCCCAGCTCGGTCACCGGAAGGCAGGACGCACCTTCCCAGGGTTTGCTCTGGTCTCAGGCTGTGGGGGGTCATCACTTGTCTCAGGACACTCAGCACACAATGTCAGCTCTGGGAGCTTTCAGGATCAGAGTCAGGGCCCTTCTGCCAGAAGCTGTCCGTGCCTCCCTCCAGGGGAGCTGCCGCAGAGCCTGGGCTGGGCCCAGCACAGAGATTAGTGGCTCTTCCTCCGCGGAAGGAACCGGCCTGCCTCTCACAGGGGCCTCCGCCTGCAAGTCCCCAGCACCAGGGTGTTTGCACAGCTGCACTGGGGCCGCGGGCTGGGGTCCCTCTCTGTGGGCATCACCCAGAAGCAAGGGGTCCACGGAAAGGGCTACAGATAAAGCGTCTGGCGCGGGTCCGCTCAGGAGGACACCTGCCCGTGGCTGAGAGCTGTTCCTGAGGCGCGAGCTCATCTGGGCCGGAAGCCCTGCAGCCCTGACCCCGCACAGGTGGGAGCAGAAGGTCTGAGGGCCCCAGGCGCAGATGGAACCCGCAGTTCCCAGGGTCTCCCAAGGACAGCGCTGCGGCCTAGGGCTCTGCGGCACACGGTCCCCGCCAGCCTGTCCTCTGAAGACAGGCCTGAAGTCCGCAGTGGGAACATGTCTTGAGGAAGGTCTGCTCACCAGGAAAACCAAACCTGATATCCAGGGAATCCACGTGTTACGGGTGACAGAGCCTAGGAGCAAGGACGCAGACGTGCAGCGTGTGCGTCTCTGCGCAGCAGCTACACCGGCGCTTCACGGCGCTTCCGCTCCACCTGACAACGGTAAGCGGCAATTGCTGCAGGCACAGGGTGACTGGGAGAAAGGCGGTGACAGCTCAGAGCCGGAGACAGCGTCAAAGCCGCCCTCCTGTGGAGTAGGGGGAGGCGGGAGAGGGACGGACGGGACCTGGCCCTCATGGCAGCCCCATCCCTGCTGAAGGCCGTCCTCAGCCCCACCTGGCGGGGTGGCCCTCAGGCTCACACTGTGTTCCACTTTCTCCTTTGTCTCTGTACAAGTGTGAAAGGCACCCCTTGCTGTTCCCCGGCCCAGGCCCAGCAGGAGCGTAATGCCTGACATGGAGTGAGTATTCAGGAAACACGCGCTGAGCAGTGAATGAACAAATTGCGTGGAGAGGTCTTAGTCCCCCTGGGAATTCCTGAGGCCTTGGACAAGCACCTCTCAAGGGCGTGTCCCACTTTACCCCCATCATTGTCAACAGCAGCCCCCAGTAATGCCGGTGGAACAAATGGGGTGGCTTATAAATTACTGGAATTTGGATTATAATTTTATTTTATTTTATTATTAAATCATAGCTGTGTACATTAATGCCATCATGGGGCACCATACCCTGGTTTTATATACCATTTGACATATTTTCATCACGCTGGTTAACATAGCCTTCCTGGCATTTTCTTTGTTATTGTGGTAAGACATTTATATTCTACATTTACTAAGTTTCACATGTACCTTGTAAGATGCACTGTAGGGAATTTGGGAACATGTAACAGTTCCCATCCCCTTTAAATACATTATGTATGTGATTATATCAGTTTCCTGGGGCCGGGATAGCAAAGTGCCATGAACTAAGTGGCTTAAATCTATGGAAAGTTTGTCAGTCATAGTTCTGGAGGGGAGAAGTTCAAAATCAAGGGGCCACAGAGCTGTGCTTCCTCCAAAGGCCTGGGGAAGCCCCTTCCCTGGAAGCTGGCTGCTGGTGATCCTTGGCACTCTGTGGCCTTTGGAAGCATCGCCGCTTCTCTGCCTCTACTTTCTCTCATGAGGACATATGTCCAGGGAAGCATGTCTTATAGTGATCACATCCACAAACATCCAACAGGTGACCTTGTTTCATGGCACATGGCTTCATTGTGCTTAATAGATACTGGGTTTTATAAATGGCAGGTTTCTGGCAGCCCCGAATTGAGCAGGGCTTTTCAATGGCGTCTGCTCACTTTGTCTCTGTGTCCCATCTTGGTAATTCTCACAATATCTCAAATGTTTTGATTACTATCATATCTCTTCTGGAGATCTGTGATTAATGATCTTTAATGTTGCTAGTAATTGTTTTGAGGTGCCATGAATTGCACCCTTAAAATATGGCAAATTTAATAAATGTCATGTGGGTTCTGCCTGTTTTTTTCATCCACCAACTTCAGAGGCCTCCTTGACTCTCTTATTACTGGCTGATGCAGCTGGTAACTTGAAATTGAAACCAATGTTCATTTACCATGTCAAAGACCATAGGGCCCTTAAGAATTATGACAAATCTACTTTCCTCTATAAATGGAACAAAAAAGCCTGGATGACAGCACATCTTTTTATAGCATGATTTGCTGAATATTTTAAGCCCACTGTTGAGAGCTACTGCTCAGGGAAGAAGATTCCTTTCAAAATACTAATGATCCTTGACGATTCCCTTGGTCACCCCAGAGCTCTGGTGGAGATGGACCAGGAGACTAAAGTGTTTTCATGCCTCTAACACAACATCTATTCTGCAGCCCATAGATCAATGACTGATTTAAACTTTCAAGTCTTATTATTTAAGAATACACTTCATAAAGCTATAGCTGCCATAGATGATGATTCCTCTGATGGATCTGGGCAAAGTAAATTGAAAACCTTCTGGCAAGGATTCACCATTCTAGATGCCTTTCACAGGAGGAGGTCGAAATAGCAACATTAATAGGAGTCCGGGAGACGTTCATTCCAACCCTCATGGATGACTAAAAGGTTCAACTTGTCAGTGCAGGAAGTCTCCGCAGGTGTGGTGGAAACAGCAGGAGAACTAGACTTAGAAGTGGGGTCTGCTGCTTATTTTTTCCCCAAAGTCTCAAAAAATAGACAACTAATATTTATAAATAAAAATAAAAGATAATTTCAAAAAAACAGATCATGCCAAATCTTATAGACAATAGAAAAAGAAGAAATACTTCAAAATCATTCTACTTCATCTGGATACACCTGACATTAAAATTGGAAAAAATATGTTATTATAAAGGGAAATTACAAACATATTTCACTTATAAATGAGGATGCATTCTATGATAGACATACTTTTATCTGACAATGTGAATGTTATTGCTCAATATTTCATTGCAGCCATCATTTGATTTGTTTTCTGAATATTTATCTTCATTCATTCTTTACGAGGTTTTTGTTTCTAGTTCTTATCTTAAACATTGTTATGAAATTTTAAGCCTTTTTAATTTTGTGAAGGCAAAGTGGAAACCAAATAAACACATGCCTATGTATAGAGAAAAAAAATAAAAGGGGGGTCTGAAGATGAGACTGTATTGCTGTGATCTCAGGATAAAACTTGAGCAGTCAGGAGGTGCTTCTCATGTATGAGCAAACACAGTGGTTTCTTGAGATGGTATTATTCCTGGTGAAGATGCTTAAGAAACTCCACAGCCACTCCACCTTCAGCAGCAACCACTCTGGTTAGCCACCACCAGCACCAGTGAGGCAAAACCTTCCCTCAGCAGCAAGATGAGGGCTCGCTTGTTCTTGAAGATTATAGCTTGTCCTTTCAGGAAAGACACCTCTGTGCATGAGATGCTGTTCCATAGCATTACACCAAATCCTCTCAAACCCTAACACTGCATCCTCCCCTATGTTTATGGAACATTCTAGTCCTCTGCTGTGATTTCAACAGCATTCACAGCATCTTCAGCAATGCAGTCCCATCTTCAGACCACACTTCTAAGTAGTAATTATTAACATTTTTTAGCAATAAAACATTTTTAAATAAAAACATTGGGCTGAGCGCGGTGGCTCATGCCTGTAATCCTAGCACACTGGGAGGCCGAGGTGGGTGGATTGCTTGAGCTCAGGAGTTCAAGTCCAGCCTAACCAAGAACCAAACCCCATCTCTACTAAAAATAGAAAAAAACTGAGGCAGGAGGATTGCTTGAGCCCAAGAGTTGGAGTTGTTACCCAGGGCAACAGCTTGAGACTCTGTCTCAAAAAAACAAATAATAAAAAAAAAAATTATGCACATTGATTTTTATTAGACACAATGCCATTGCACATTTCATAGATAGTGTAAACATGACTTTTATATAAACTGGGAAACCAGACATTTTGTGCAACTTACTTTATTGTGATATTTGCTTTATTGTGGTGATCTGGAGCCAAACTCCTAATATCTGATAGCTCTCAGATACACGTATGTCCCAGAAAGTCACAGTCACAGATTCTAGGGGTTGAAACAGGAATGTTTCTTTTGTGAGACCACAATTTAACGCACAACAAGCATGACTACCAAAAAAGCATATTTCTGATTCCCAAATAATTGCTATTGCTTTCACTTTTGGAGAAAAGGGGCTGAAGCTGTTTGAACATCAAATGTTACTGTGAAACAGTACAATGTCCTTTTTTTTTTTTTTGTCCTTGAAGCCAAAAATGGACATTCAAACTGCTGTTAAAAAGGCTCTTTGGGAAATGGTCAGTGACCTTTAGACCAAAGCCAGGGATGCCTGAGCTGGCTCTGCTGTGCTCTGGGGGGTCCTCAAGGGCTTCTTGTCCTGCTGCTGTGCATGGGCCCCCCTTCTCTGCTAATTCAGACCCCCTATTATTTCATCAATATTTGTGGTACCATACTTCCCGCTGTTAAAAAGGTTAACGTCTTTTAGTAGCCGTCTGCGTTCCTGCTGCAGCGTGATAATATACTCCATGGCAGCAAAGCACCAAACACATTTCCTGCAACATTAGCTGCCTGTAAACGCATAATTGTATGCAGCTTTCTCTTGCTAACCACATTTCAGAATAATGGGGGAACATGTCTATTTACAATGGAGAAAATAACAGCCAGTATTTAACACTCTTTGTGATGCTTCTAATTACTTTAGTTGCAAACACAGAAAACCAGGCAAGGGCCTTGCAATGCTCTCCAGAAACAGAAAAGCAGTTGAACCCAGGAAACCATAAGCAAGTTGCAAATTTTCAAAAGCTAGGGTTTGTCTGGTAAGTGGGTGCAGGGCACACAAATGTCTCTAAACTTAATTACTGTATGCAGAACACAAAGGTTTAACATTTCTAACCAGAACATAATGAGCGCAGCCATCACTGAGCCTCCGTGGAAGGCTCTGTGTGGCCGGCAGGGCCAACCGCTGGGCTCGGTGTTCTGCGTCTAGGGCTTTCTGTCTCTCTCAAACGCAAATATATAATTCCAGGCCACTCTTCCAATACATCACAGTTGTTTTGAGCACTTCAGTTGTTTCTCTGTCTATTTTTCTTGCAAAATGAAGCATCATTACAGTGGGTTTAAGGTGCATGCTAGTGCCTGCAATCTACCGATGCTTTTCTTTAATATTTTATCATTAAATAGCAAAATAACCTGATATGATCCTAATTTAGTGCCAATTACAGTGCATTGATCAATGTGACCTTTTCATACTGGAGCACAAAAATCAATCCCGCTGTACAACAAATGTCAGGGCAGGAGAACAACATATAATCTGTGACAATCAAAACATTACTTACAAATGAAATCACCAATGACCCGCGCACCAAGATGGTTTCTGCATGATGGGCACTGTTTGTATTTGCAGCTCTTGTTGGGGAATTTTCTGTTGTAGTCCCCCACTGTCAGCCCCAGTGCCATGGTGGTGTTCTCTGCTGGTGGTGTGAGCAGGCAGGTTGGAGTTGCCGGTGTCAGGGAGAACCACCGAGAGCCTTCAAAGCGCCGGCTCAGTGGGAAACGTGAAAGAAGGGCCCCTTGCAGGCCTGGGCACCTGCCAGAGTGGCTCTTAGAGCCCTGCACCTGCTGGTCCTCTCAGTCCAGGTGTCTTTAGGGAGCAGAAATTTGGGGAAACAGAATAATTCAATAATTTTCACCGTGAAACCTATTAATCGCCCTAGAACGTGCTGAGATACACGAATCAAGTGTGGCCTGGAAAATGCCACATAGGGTTCTGAGAGCATAACTTGGTTGGCTTTGCTCCCCTGATACACACAGGCTCCATGTGCAGGTGTGCCCCCCACAGGTGGGGACTGGCACTCTGCTCACTGCATCTCACCTGGTGGCCCCAGGGCTGAGGAGCAGCCTGAACAGGGAGGCCTGTTCCGAGGCCCCAGACCCTGCCTGTTTGCAGGACACTGGACTAGCCCCCTAACTTTTCTCGTCATCTGATACCATAGGCATGTATTAGGACTGCCCTTGGGGTCCAAGGATTTACTACCTGCAGAGTATTTAAAATAGTACCGTGCCTACCCTTGGACCCCAGCAAATCTTAGGTACCAGTATAGCCAATAAAAATCTGGATGGGTAAGTATTCATTGCATCCTTGTGTAGGGAAATAATTTTTGAATTTATATTTAGCTAAAGTATAATAAAGTCACGTGTATTCAACCTTAGGAGACCTAAAATGCTGGCCTAGGCTTTGTATACAAACCTATAAAAAGTATTTAATTTCAGGAGTTATGGTCTTCAGTTGCTATTTTACAAATGAGCCATAAATGCATTTCCAACTAAAGAGAGACAGCTTTTCCCAGTTGTCCAAAAACCCACAAAATGTCCAAATGCTCGGCGCATCAGTGGTTTCCAAGCAGCTCAGGTTGGCAGGTGGCTCCCCTGACTTCTGGGCAGATAAACAGAATCTAAGGCAAGAAATGAGGGGGCAGCCTCCGGCTGTCCACAGCTCTGGGCCTGTTTCTCTCTTAAGGTTTCTAAAAATTGGTTGGAATGTCTGCAGGAAGTGGAGCCCGCGGGCTGGGAAGTTGCATCTGTAGGAGGCTAGAAGGATATGAGAATTCACAACTCCCAAACATTGCACGGTGTGACAGAGGGGGTGGTGGCTGCACTGGGCACCCAATCCTGCCATTCAGGGAGTGCAGAGCTTCTGCTACACTGTTGAGTCTGAACATCGGAGAAAGAAGATACGTGGGTAACGAAAGCAAGTTCTACCTTGGATAAGGTGACCTCACCAGCCTCTTGTAGAGCCCAGGCCTCCGGGGTCACTTTTAGCTTCCTAACTGTCAGGGGGACGGCCCCCTCCCCACCACGATGTCACCTCTTTCTGTGCACCGTGGAAACCAGTTCTGGCTCCCACCTGGAGGAGAGAAGCCTCCCGCCAGTCCTGGCCTCCCCAGTTCTACCTGCCAGAGGCGGGAACCCAGCATCTTGTCGGGGCCGCCGGGTAAGGACCAGACCTGAGTCTTCCAGGCTCAGGCTGGATCGACTCCAGTTTAATGTAAAAGAGCCGTGTGGGCAGATTGTTGAGGCGACACCCTTATTATTATTTTTTTAAACCATGTTTCCGATGCAATTTGCAGCTTAACAGCCACACTATAAATGACATGATTAAGTTTTATATATTTCTGTATATTTGATGTATTTACCCAAATGCAGCTGTCGCTGCTTATACTGTTTCAGATGTTTAGAATGAAATCAGTTGTTTGGAGTAATCACACATTCCAAGGGGAAGCTTTCTTTTTCCTTTTTTGTTTACAAAAAATGCGCTAATATAAACAGGAAATGCCCCCAAAGCATCTTAAGAATTTATACATGAGCTTCAATAAAACCAGTTTTTATTTTCAGAAAATGTAAATATCAAAAAAAGTAATCACCATCGGGAAATTGGTCTTTTTATAATCTGTTACTTTTCAGTTTTCGATGAAATTCAGCATCTATTCCGCTGAGACTTCTCAGTGCCCTCCTCCGCTGGGTGAGGGCTGAGTGTGCTGCCCGCTGCAGGGACCCGGCCTTTGCAGACATCCAGAGCCTTTGTCTGGGTGTCCGAGGAATTCACTGGCACATTCCACTTTGTGTCCTTTGGAAAGGCATCTTAATTAGAAAAATATCTCCATTAAAAATTATATTTATATATACAAAATCTTGTACTGTACTTACTCCTTCCTTTGCTACATTTATAATGAACCTTGTCAGAAACATGCAGATGGAAAAGATTTTACTGTCCAAATGATTGGTCTGTGTCAGACTGGGCATCCAGCCATTTGGGCACTGAGAGACCGACTTGTCAGATGAACGTCTGAGTGTTTCATTCTCACCCAGATGTTTTCAGAGTGTGCAGCTTATGTTACTAATATTTCTGAGATTGGTTACATTTAATATGGCCAATATTATATTTTCTTGTATTCACAGATACTCCAATATGAATGATCATGATTATAATTTAAAAGAGTCAGCTCAGAGTAAATATAATGAATTATTTGGTTAAAAAGAACTATGGGATAGAACTGCTGAAACATATAAAGAAATTCTTATTCTTTTAAAAGCAGTAATGCCCAGGTAATTTTAGAAGAAATGAGGTAGGATTAAGGAGAAAAGAATGCAATTGAGAAAAAAAGCAATAACTGATATTAAAGCAGATTGAAATCACTGCAGACCTGAGAGATGCATTATAGTTCCTATTTTTATAATTCCAAATTTCTTTAGATAATTAAAATGTATTTTAATATATACTCTTTTGAGAAGAAAAACCACTTGGTATGGTTTGACAATTTTCTTTTGTTTAATGAGGACTTTTACTATTCTTTTTACTTTTAGGTATGTCAGATTAATCAATTCCACTAACTGCCCAATAAGAAACTTGTGTCTTCTTTATATTTACCATCCCGTCACGTGGCCTGCACAAGTTGTTTGTAAATTCTTACAGTTTAAACACATAATTATATATATAATTTAAACACATACTTGATAGCTTTTAGCAGTACTATTTTTCTCTAAATTTACCTGATTATTGTCTTTCTATAAATGCATTTATTTTATAACAGTAAAAATACCGACTGGGAAATATTTTTCTTGGGTTCTATTATTCTGCATGTGTCTGCTCTCTCCCAGGTGACCATACAACCTTCCTAAATTTAATTGCCATATGCTGTATCAAACTAATCATTGTGCAAGTAATAAATCATGCCCTATTAAAGAAACTAAATTTTCTGGACCTTAAGATCGGAAAATTATTAACCTAATTCTTTACAAATTGCACAGAAGATAATATCTGATAATCCATTAAGCACAACTTAATCAATGTCTTCCATCATAATGAAAAATGGACTGATAAGAATTCCAGCCCTGTTGATTAAAAGAGTGTAATGTAATAGCCTGTATGAATTTCAGGTTGCTGGAAATGAATATCTTGCTAATATAACAAGCCAACAAATTAGATTATCCTTCTCCATTTTAAAATATATTAATGGCACAATAAAACAAACTTTATTATAAATAATAACTCTAAAATACATAATTCATATTAGGTTCACAGTAGAAAAAAATGATTTTACATAGTGTCTTGATTCTAGAAGGGTGTTTGGTTTTAGGTTACAATAGTTTAAACTCTGTGTTTTTTTTGTTTTTTTTTTTTAGAGACAGTCTTACTTTGTCGCCCTGGGTAAAGTGCCACGGCGTCCGAGCTCACAGCAACCTCCAGCTCTTGGGCTTAGGTGATTCTCTTGCCTCAGCCTCCCGAGTAGCTGGGACTACAGGCGCCTGCCACAATGCTGGGCTATTTTTTTTGTTGCAGTTTGGCAGGGCGGGTTCGAACCTGCCACTCTTGGTATATGGGGCCGGTGCCCTACTCACTGAGCCACAGGTGCTGCCCCACTCTGTGTTGTTGTAAACAACCTTTGAAATGAAGTTGCTGTATGGATGTACATGTTTGCATGGCCCTGGAACCTCCATCTGGCCGTAAGTACTTTGAATAATACGGTACGAAGTTCAGTGACTTTGTCCTTGTCAGGTTAGTGCAAAATTTTTAAAATGACATATTTCAACATGTAATTTTATTTCAAATTAAGGGAGAATTTTTTTCTCTCTACTCATTTTTTAAAGTGCAAAATGTTATGTCCTTACGTCACATCTGTATCATTTCTTTCTCATAATATTAGCCAAAGTAAATTGTCTGGATTAGCCTTGGCTGTCTTTTTTTCTTCTGAGCTCTGCATACATATTCCAGCTTATCTGTATAACTTTTTATATACAGTATATGTGTTTGTGAAATTGTGCAATTTATATATAGCTTAGCAATTTTTAAATTATTTATACTTATTCTGATGGTCCAGAAATTGGTTTTAGGAAGAAACATTCACTTATATATACCCAAGTATGCAAAAACAACATGAGTGGAAGGGTACATCTGTGTCTAAGATGTGTACATAATTGCTCTATCAAGTGTGAAAAGCTTTACTTTTCTTCCTGTCCATTAAAGGACAAATTTGATTTATTTGTATAAGTACGAATACTTTTTTCAGTTATCATAAATCTTTGACTATGATTTTATAGATGCAATTTTCCATTTAATAAAGTGCCAGGATATTAAAAACAATATTCTTAATAAAATGCATAACAGTTAAGGTTTTTATACAGCAAGGCACTAAAATTAGGCAAATTTCGTTTATCTGGCAAGAGACAAGAAACTTCTTCAGGGCTGCGTTAAGTGTGATAAATGTCAGTCACGGGAAATGGAGCGATTTTCCCCCTTAAGAGGAAGTGATGGTGTCTAAATAGTTCTCCTTTTCAGTTATAAAAAGGTCTTCCCGTCTGAACAGAGAACGCTATTCTACTAGCTCTATTTGTTTAAGAAAATAGGTCTAAATTGATGAAACTAATCATTTTATCCTAAGTGCTCTTTTTAAAGACAACTGCTGATTCATGCCCCTTTGTAGCTGTAGCTGAGCCCGAGATGCTACAAAATAACCATCTTGCCAGTTGTCACAACTATTTGCTCATTCTTTAATTAAACATAATATAGAAAACAGTATAATTCACATCTAATTAGAAATCAACTTCTCTGCACTGTGAACTCTTTCCAAAACCCGTCTCCAGGATCATTGCTTAACGTCCGTAATGTCTATCGAGCTGACTTTTTAGTTTGCCAACCTAGAGTTCAGATCTAAAATTACTGCATCTATTTCTTGATTTTTTTTAAAAGGAATTTTTTTTTTTTTTTTTTAGCTACATAGCGTTCCTTTACAAGAGGTAATGATGATGATGTTGGTAGTGGAAATGGCTGCAACCAGGCTGATTTTATTACAATGACTCCGATCAGGAATGTGAATCTACTTAGTACTAGAATTAAAACAGGTTTTTCCACTCAAGGGAACAGATAATGGATACACAAATACCCTGAAATCGCAGTGACTTAGCGCTTTTAAACTTCACCTAATCATCGAGAAGATTTTTAAATGATTTTCAAGTATATGAATTCTGTGTCTGTCATATCTCTTCATCTAGTTGCTCTTTCACGGTAGAAATATTTGAAGACATGTTTGGGTGATGTATCTCTTACTTATTTCACAGTCCTGGGAGAAAGGCAGTTGCTACCTTGCCTTCAAGATACAGAAAATGGAAACAAAAATAAAGTAGATTTTCTGGGGCCAAATAGGAAGCAGAAGGGTGTCAAAGTCACTTACTCAGCAAGCCTTCACGGCGTCCTATTAAACATGAAGTGCCATGTTCTAGGGCTGAAAATCCTAGCAAGGAGCCTCCAGCTCCAGCAGTGAGAGGGTCAAATAGGACCCTGTCCAGGCCGCCTTTGGCCAAGCCCTCTAGCAGCCAGTAGCCATCGCAGCACAGGGTGAGAGGCTGGGGCGGAGGCAGAACCCTGAGGATGCTGACGGGAGGTGGATGGAAGGAGAGATGCCCTTTGTGAGTTGACCGAGGGGACGGGCAGGTCTACAGCCACGTGTGGGAACGTGCTGTCTTGGTAGTTGTCATTTAATGCTGGGTTTGTCCCTGGTGTTGTGCCAGCACTGGGGATCCGCAGCAGGCGGGAAGAATGACTGAGCAAAGCAGAAACACAGATGACGCCAGCCTTGGAAACAAGCGAGGTTAGGGAGGTTCGCTTGGGAACCGCTTCTGCAGGGCAAGGCGTGTGGGTCTAGATTTGGGGAGTTCTTCTCTCCTGCGGGTGCCTCTCCCTGCAGCTCCTTCTTCCCTCCTGCCCTGCCCTGCAGGCCCCGCTGATCCCAGTCTGGATGCTAGCCGCTGCACTTCCAAAATGCTTTTTCTTTCCCTGAGCATTGAACTCTAAAGAAGAAAAGTCGCTGTATAAATCCAGTCATTAAGTTAATTATGCCTCTGACTTTCACTTATGTCATCTGAATTTCCCTGCGTTTGGGGGGGCCTATCGGGAAAAGCAGATGGTGGTGGCCACAGCCTCTCGCCAGCAGGAGACGTAGGGCCACAGGCTGGCACCAAGACCTTCTCTGTGCAGGGTGGGGAAGATGTCAGCCCAGGATGGAGGAGGGACATGGGCTCCCAGGGCTGGAACCTTCCAGCAGGGAGAAGTAGCCGCAGGGTGTGCCCTCCGGTGTCCACGTGAAGACAGCAGAAAAGCAGGAGGGAGGGCGGGCAGCTGTTCCTGCCTGCAGGTCCTCCATTGCTGAAGAGCGTTCCGGGGACTTGCTGTTTCCTCCTTGGAACACACAAATGAACCTGGTCACAGACAGACGCACTCCTGTGTTCTGGGTGAGACAGGCCCTGCCTGGGGCTGGAGAGCCACTGAGAAGTCTATTCAAAACCTGTGCAAGTATCAACTCATTTGGGAAAGAGCAGTTAGTTATGCAAATGTCTCAGTACAGGAACAGACAAAGTGACTATGTGTGGGGTTCCCGGCCTCCAAGGGCCGCCTAGAAGCTATTCCACTTGGAGAATGTCGCTCTGATGACTTGGACAAAGACCGAGGGACAATTCCCACACGAATGGGCGATTGTTTGTTTCACTTGAGTCGGAGTTAATTGTGCTGAATAGCCTCGCATGGTGGCTCTGTGCCGGGCCCTCTGGCACAGATGTCACCAAGTCCCTCTAGCGTGCTCTGAGATGACCTTAGAGAGGAAACCACCCATTCATAGCTGAGCAGAGTTGATCTCTTTCTTTTACGAATTAGGAAATGACAAAGTCTCCACCATCAGCCACATATTTCTATGAACAGAAACAAAAGAAATTTTTTTGGGAAAAGCAAAAAGGAAAAAAAAGTTAAAGAAAAACAGTTAGGAAATGGGAGCTAACATCACTCACTGTTAGAAACAGCATGAAGACGGGGGAGTTTGGAGAAGCGATACATGTAATAGTCATGAATTGTGATGGGGCGAATCACAGCCATCATGAAGTTTGTAAAATAATTTCTGTAGTTTTTTGAAAAATAATTCCATTATAGCAGCATTTCTCAAGGGGATAACGATATACATTTCAAGATTTAAACAAACATAGAGCTGCAGCTCGGGGCTCCCCATTGCTCTGTCCCAGCCATGACAGCAGTGTTTTCCTCTTCTGGGGGCTGAGGTGCCTTCCCTAGGGGAGGGGCTGGATGGGGGCTGCAGACGTCAAGGTTCCCCGTGTGGGAAGGGCCACGGTTTGTGTGTTGCAGTTGTGCGAGCAGGAGGTAATTTATTTTATTCATTTATGAGTTTTTGATAATAAATAAAATAACTCTGTGGCACCAGATACAGTGCCCTGGCAGCATCATAGCTCAGAGCAACTTCAAATCCTGGGCTCAAGTGATCCTCTTGCCTCAGCCTCCTGAGTAGCTGGGACCAGGCACCCACCACCATGTCCAGCTAGTTCTTCTATTTGTAGTAGAGATGGGGTCTCAAACTCCTGAGCTCAATCAATCCACCCACTTCAGCCTCAAGAGTTCTGGGATTACAGGTTATATTTGGATTTTCAATAAAGGACGCAAGTGATTAACATGTTTAAAAGCTGATTTCTGCCCGTGGCTCAAACCTTCTATGTGCAATGTGACGCCTTTCTCTGCTTGGGAGAAAGAAGAGCTGCATTTACGGGGCAAGTCGGCGTCTGTAGGCACCTTCCCTCCTGTTTTTCCTTCACAGAAGTATCCTTTTGAGTATTTTTACTGATATGGAAGCTGAGGCTCAAAAAGGTTTAATAATTTACTCAACACTGGGTGAGTGGTGAGGTTCAGGTTCCGTGATTCTTTTGTCTGAAAAGCCTTCACCTTTCTCTCTTATTATAACGCCCAGACCACTGAAGCGTGTTCTGTGGGCATGTGAGTGTTGCCATGCATGGTGCTAGCTGTCGCTCACTCTATGTGTGTTATACATTTTATTAATTTTCACAGAAGGCTTCAAATACAGATATCCGTATTTATCAAGCTTGATAGATAAAGAAACTGAAGCCAAAAAAGAGACTTGCTTGAGTTCAAGTTTGAGGTCAGTTAAGAGGAAGAGGAATGATTCAAACTGACTCAGTAGGTTCGAGAGCCCCTGGGGCACGTCCACAGACCCCCCTGTCTTCCTGCTGCTTCCAGGAGATGTTCTGGGGTGCAAGGGCTCCTGGGCACCTCTGCTTTCTTGAAGATTCCCAGTTACCCAGAGCTCCGTGGAGGCTGCTGCTGCCATGGGTGCTCCACTCCCATCCTCCCTGAGGTCAGGGTCAGGGCTCTCTGGACGGTGTCTGCCGGGAAGGCATGTCACGTGGACATCCCCTTCCGAGACCTTCACCCACAACTCTCCCTTAAACCCAGCTCCTGTGCTGGACCTCAGACTCGACACTGAAGACATGCTTTATTGCTTTATTTGTTTCTCATCTAGCCTGGAGACCCTGCCTGGCCTTCCGAGACGGTTTTGTCCAGCAGAGCATTTTTGCTTTCACTGTAGCTACTTATTTTTACAGCTTTATCTTTGCCTTTTTATTGAGTAATTTTTTTTCTAGTTTATTTCGCCTTGTTTGTTTTTCTCTTTTATCTGTAACTTTTTCACGGGGAATGAGAAGTGACAGCTGCAGGTCTGAAGGTAGACCCCAGGCAGTGGGACGGTGGCATCGTTTCTGGGGCCAGCTAGCAGCAGCCCTTTGGTCACACGAGAGCAGGTCCTGGGATTCTGGGGACCCCCACCGCGAGGTGCTGTACTCACCCTGCTACGGGTGCTGCTTCCTGCCAGGCGTCTGCCTTTAGCTCCAACCCGTCACCTCCCCACATCGTGACAAGGGCCGGCTTTAGCTCCTGTTGGGACTTTCAGTTAGGCCCTGGCTCCGGCTGAAATGCCTGGACATATCCAGCCCCCTCTCTGTCCCGAGAAGGACTTGGAATCCTCAGCACTTCACCTTGTGACTCTACTGCCACCTGCTTTGTCCCAGACTCTGACTGAACATAAATATTTTAGGTCACTTTCCATACAGCATTAGCTGTACGAGCCCCTTTTTGAACTTAGAGCCTTACTTTGAGATAAGTTTGTCGCATGACTAGAAGAACTAGTTATGATCTTGGCATCTGGAAACAGCTTAGAAGTGAGGCTGGGCACCTGTGATAATTGGTGTGTTGGACCCTAAGGCAGCTGAGCAAGAGGCCACACTATGAGCAGCTTCAGGGCTGGGGCGGGTGGGCGGGGCAGGCCTGAGCTCTCCCACAGATGGCCCAGGTGTTGATAGGCCCTGCTCCCCAGAAGGATCTAGAACACAATCCTCTCTCACCTTTTCCAGCTTTGGGAGGCGACAGCAACCCTGAGCTTGCAGATGCATGACATGCCACCTCCAACCTCATCAGGCTATTTCTGGATTGACTCTGTGGCTTTTCATGGCCTGTGTCCACAATTCTCTCTTCTTAAAAGGATATTGTTACTGGCTTAGGGCCCAGCCAAGTTCACTGTGGCCTTTTCATGCCATGATTTCCTTGCCAGGGGCCCTATTTCTAAATACAGTCACTCGGGAGCGTCTGCGTGGAGATGAACTTGGAGGACACTGTTCAGTCCAGTACAATGAGGTGACGTGGGGCTGCACTGACTCAGTGACGCATGGCAGCAGTGCATTCCGAAAGATAACCTTCTTTTCTGCTACTAAAGACGGCAGGGATGACATGGAGATGTGGGCTGGGCATTCTGGCGGTGCCTACAGCTGTGGTCTTGAGGTGATGACCTCGGCTTTCCTGTCCCTCACTCCCTGTCAACAACACTGAGATCAAGGCTGTTGAGTGAGATTATACAGCAAATATTTATGGCAAAGTTACCAGGCTCTGGACCCAGACTCTGTTCTCATTTCTACCTCTCAATTAAATGGGATTCTGGACTGGAAGCGAAGATGTGAGGCCTGGCGGCCTTTGGGGAGGCCTCAGCCCACCAACTACCACTCCAGTTCCTGCTGTCTCAGGACACTGGGACTGTGGGGTCCATCCTGCCTCCAGGGCCAGTGAGCTGTGGGATCCCTCAGCCTCTCACCTCTGCTCAGAGGCCATTCAACCACGCAGGGCTGCCAAGGAGCTGCGCAGGCCACACATTTTCTCCCACTGTGTCATGGCAAGGAAGGGCATGAGCACAGACAGAGGGGCCAGGATTCAGCCCAGCCCTCCTTCCTCTTCCTCCTCTGCTCACATGACTAAGTGATTAAATTCCTCCTAATCGAAGACACAAATGAGAAGCGTTTATTAATAAAAGTCCCCTTCAGGAAGGCTGGAAATGAGTGATTAGTAAAATTCACCCCACTTTCCTTCTAGACAGACCCCCCTCCTGGAGAGGCATCTGTGAAGGGCAGGGATTCCCGAGCTGGGCGGGGACAGCACATCTGGAAGCTGTTTGCGATCTGGATGGAGTGGAGCTGCGCAGACACCGCCTCCAGCCACAGGCCGCTCTGCGGAGGGCAAATGTGCTTGTTTACGGCTCTTCTGCCCTTGCTTGTTATCTGCTTTATTCTTTCCTTGTTCCTGGCTCCCCCGACATTCACGTGCAATCACATCTGCACAGACCCACCAGCTGTGGGGCTTGTTAACCGTGCCACCCCGCACGCTGCCTGCTGGAGAGGAGGCTGGACCCTGCCCATGTGCTCCTCATCTCTGGTGGGCAGCTGAGGGTGGGCCTTCCCTGCAGACCCCGCGGTGGGCCCTCACTGCAGACCGGCCCAGAGGCACGCGCAGCCGCAGGGGTGTGTGAGCTTACATCTGCGTGACCAGGTGCACACGTGTGCACACACCACACCGACCCTCCCGCTCCCCTGCTCACACCCAGTGGCCACTGTCATATTCCCCATCACTTGTCCTTCTCTTTATCAGGGGAAACACTGGGACTGTGTTTTTAGGTCCCTGCAGTTTCCACATCTGGAACACACTCTCAGGGCCTTTTGTGAATACTCACCTCCTTGGTAACAGCAGCACAGTGTGTGCACTTTTCTAACATCATTTGGAGACTGTAATGTCTGGTCACTGGTCCCCAAGTCAGTTTGTGATAGGAAATGTTGCCTTCACTACTTAACACTTAAATAATCACACTGCTTTTTTTTTTTTAATCAAAGTAACAGTATGTGAGTGGACTGACCCTCAGGGGCCGAGTTTGGAGGGCTGCTCTGGGGCAGGAGGGCTCTAGGTGTTCCTGCTGCTGAGAGGCTGAGCAGACCGAGGCAGAAATACAGGTGGGCGGGAGCTCTGGCGGGGCAAAGGACCCCGCATCACCTGCAGGGCTGGATGACCATCACCTGCGGGGCTGGATGACCATCACCTGCGGGGCTAGGTGACCGCAGCTTTCAGGCGCCTTCCCGCACCAGTCGCAAATAGGAAGTTGGAACCAGCAGCAAGATGCTCTCAGCAAAAACCCCGGGGGACTTTGAGGTGAAAACCGTATCTGGACGATTGTGAGAGTTGCCGTGTTTAGTTACAGGATGACCTCTAAATTTGAGGGGACCATAGGACGCTATAAAGCCAAACGGATAAACCATAAATTAACACTGCGCAGAGCAGAGTCGGAGCTCAGATGGGGCCTGGCGCGGACGCCTTCCGCAGTTCTCCCGCCACCGCCGCCTCCCTCCAAGGGGTGACACCTGGTCAGTGGCCACCTGTGGCCTTTCTCACCGACCGGACTCACAGCAAATGCTGCCAGCCTTCCTCTCTTGTTCCTGTCCAGGCTCCACAGAATCCTAAAGCCGCATGTCCCTGTGCTCCAGGTGCCACGGACCTGCGCGGGTGACTTCCGGTCAGCGGTGGGGACTCTTCTGGTCAGCGGAGGGGACTCGCACCTTTCTCATGGAGCGGGCCGGTAAGTGACGTGCGTGGTGCCTGCCAGAAGCCTCTGCTGTGTTTGGGGTCCAGTCCTTGTCACCCCCCCCTTCCAGCTGGTCCCCCATGCCTTCAGCTCCCAGCCCAGCCTTCCCACTCCAGAGGGCAGGAACCAGTGAGGACCCGGAGAGATGCAGAGGACAGTGTAGACTGAAGCCGGATCAGGACGCCGGAGAGGGAGGGAACTGGAGGTGTAGGAAAGAGACACCCGTGGACAGGCTGC
Organism: Nycticebus coucang; assembly: GCF_027406575.1. Classification (NCBI taxonomy): domain Eukaryota; kingdom Metazoa; phylum Chordata; class Mammalia; order Primates; family Lorisidae; genus Nycticebus; species Nycticebus coucang. The sequence goes on along the minus strand of NC_069798.1, from coordinate 70,786,648 downwards.
CGGGAAGGCGGGGTGCGGCCGATGCACGCTCCACGGCAGCCTGCGGGACCTTCCTGTGGTGTCCCACCTCTTCTGGTTGAAGGGCTAGTGGGATTCAGTCCCTGGGGCAGTGACCAGCAGGGAAGCAGGACACATGGGGTGGTGAGGATGCAGGAACAGATGGCACTCTAAATATTTAAGCTCTTGTTTCCTCGCACAGGCACAGAGCTCTGAACAGGTCTCTTCCTAGTTCTGCACATGGGGCCAAGGTGACAGAATCCACCTGGAGGCATGGCCCAGGGTCAGCGTCCTTCCCAGTTTCCCTCCAGGCTGTGAGGCTGAGGTCTTGGGGCCCTGGGCTGCTGAGGGGGCTGTGGTTGTGTGGCACAGGGGCCTCCAGGGAGGAGCAGGAAGAGGCACACACCGTGCTGACTCCGGCTCCCACCTCCCAGGGCAGGGCACGGTCCACAGTGAGTGGCTGGGTTGGAACCTGGCCCAGCAGCAGGTGCAGAGGAAGTCGACTTGCAGCTGACATGGCCTGGAAGAGGAGAAGAGGCTCCTGTTCCTCAGTGGCCCTGGGGAGATAGACAGGCAAGGATGCTGGGGGGTCGGGGGCAGCGTGTTTTCACCCTGGAGAAACAGCAGTGAGGGAACAAATCAACTGGACAGCCCAGGGATCTGGAGAAGGCAGAGGAAGACTGGACACAGCTCACCCACAGCAGGGTCAGAGTGGCCCACTCTCCATGCAAGGCCACACAGGGCAGAGGCTCCCAGAACACCCCTCCCCTCCCCGGATCAGCCTGGGGTCTGCAACCCTGGAGCTTCCTAGCGGGCCCCACACTTGCAGCCCTGAGAACTCTGAATCGTCTCTGTATTTTGCATCTTTTCAAACAGTTTGGTGAGGCAAGCACCACTCTACTCTCTGTCCCCAGCAAGCCAGAGACCTCAAGAAAATGGAGGCCCTTTCCTTCAATAAACACAATGGCAGGAACACAATAAGTGCCAAATAAATGCATGCTGATGGGTTTATTCAACATCCAGCTCCCAAGTGATTTCAGCCAGGGAGCCCCTCCACGCACAGTGAAATGTCTCCCAAATTAGCCACTGTCACGGGGTAACTTGTGTCCCCCAGACTCGTGTGCCACAGTCCCAACTCTGATGTGAATAGATTTGGAGATGGGCCTCCTGAGGAGGGATAAGGGCTAAACGGGGTCTGTAGGGTGGGTCCTAAGCCTGTAGAACTCCGGTCTCTCTAGGAAGAGGGAAAGACACACAGAGTTCTCTCCTGGTGGAGTGCGGTCCCTGCAGGAAGGTGACTCTCTGCAAGGTGAGAGGAGAGCCCTCCCAGCCAGCTGTGCCAGCACCTGGGTCTCGCATTTCCAGCCCCCAGACTTTCTGGTCTCTGGTCCCTTGTCACGCAGCCTGTGCAGACTCAGGTGGCCGTAAAATCCCGTTCTTTTGAGGCCCTTCCAGATGGATGAGGTGGAGACTTTCCTCCACGTTTCCTGTATGCCAAACCCCAGGTCCCACTCCCATCACCATTCTTTGTATGTCCTCAGAGAGTGGGTGAGAATGTCCCCAGGCAACTGAGTGGCCTTCCCTTGCTGCTCCAGACTTCACCCCAACATGCGGAGATGTGGAATTCAGAGGGGCCCCAGGATCTGCTTGGCTCTGCCTCTTGCTCTGGGTGACCTTGGGCTGGGACAGCATGGGCCTCAGTTTCCCCATTTAGCATGGGCACTTGTACCACATGTATCTATCACATATGTTGTGTTAAGAAAAAGTGAGTTACTCCTCGTCCCAGACACCTGGGATGGTGCTTGGCACACTGGACAAATGGCACATCCTTTCCTGTCTCAGGAGGGTGGCAATCCTGCCAATGAGCTTTGGTGTCTGGAGTTGGTGTCTGGATCACCCCACAAACCAGACAGGGTGGTGTGGAGGTGACCACCAACACCCACTGTGTTGGTCAGATGTGACAGCTTTGTGTGGTAGCCCTTGGAATGCTAACACCTGCTTAGGCAAAAGAGAATTCCTAGAACTCAGAGTTCTGTGGGGAATATACCTGAGGTCTTTAACTAAGCAACCAAATCAGAATGTTCAAGCTGCCAGTATTGTTCCATTTCCAGAAAATATTTCTTTTATATTCATGCTAATAAAAATATCTACTCAGGTCCAGGTATAGTAGCTCATGCCTGTAATTTTAGCACTCTGGGAGGCTGAGACAGGTAGATTGCCTGAGCTCAGGAGTTTGAGATCAGCCTGAGCCAGAGCCAGACCTCATCTCTAAAAATAGCTGGGCATTGTGGTGGGTGCCTGTAGTCCCAGCTACTCGGGAGACTGAAGATTGCTTGAGCCCAAAAGTTTTAGGTTGCTGTGAGCTGACAGCACTCTCCCCAGGGTGAAAAAATGAGACTCTCAAACAAAAAAAAAAAAAAAAAGAAAAGAAAAGAAAAGAAAAATGAAAAATATCCACTCAAAATCCTTTATGGTACCTTATTGGAAAGGCAGAAACATATCAATTATAAAATACTAGGTACCTTCCATAGAGACATGTATAGTCGAAACTTATTTTGGAATTGCTGGAATTTCTTTTATCTTCCCTATTTTTACCATGTCTGAAAGACAAGAGCTAGTAAATTGCAGGGTGATAGTCACATTTATAAGATTTAATGACACTCAAAAATGTCTTTGAAAACTGAAGTACAGCTAAGAAAAAAAACAAGCCCTCATGCATTTGACCACACTTCTAATGGCTTTAAACAAGATGGAATTGATTATGCTGTTATTTAGAATTTATGTTGTACTTTACATTTTCTAAATGGTTGATAACCTTGAGTGGCTCATTATAGGACCCTTGGGTGACCAGCCAGCGTGAGGAAACTGAGGCCGAGCAGTGAGGGAGCCCCCGGCAGCCTTCCACACTCCGGACACTGGTCTCAGGGCACAGGGAGCACGTGAGTGTGCACTTGCTTTGATTCCTCATCCGTTTTGCTGAGTCCACATGCAGCCTCCTGGCTGGTACAGCAGAGAGAACCCAGCAGAAAAGGATTCAGCTGGCTCTGTGACAATTTACATGGCGAGACGTCTGGAGATGAGCGAGGCTGGCGCCCATCGATTGCATGGCTTGAAGACATCGTGATACCCGGGCTTCTCCAACCTTGAGCTCCCTGGCCCTTGGCTGACCATGGGTCTTCTCGGGTCCAGCAGTGTGGGGAGCTCCTGGCACAGCAGCGTCACAGAACTGCACAGAGGGGATCACTGGCTGTGTGCTGTCTTCAACACAGAAAACAACTCGCAGAGCTCTCCCACAAAACTGCTTTCAACGGCTCATTCTCCAGAAGTGAACCCCAGAGCCACTGAATCCACAGACGTTCTGCAGCCACTACTGTTCCTTAAGGAAACCTCGGTTCTCCCTGAGGCCTCACAGCTATGCCAGAGTGTCCTCACCTCTTCCACCGCCCGTCAGGCTTAGCCGCAGGGTTTCTGTTAGTACGTGCTCTCTGGACAGGCTGCTGTCACGGCTCTACACACTGGATGCTTCAGTGTGCTGGGGATAATCGTGGAGAAAGCAAAGGAACATCAGAGTAAGTTAAAAAACAAATATACGGGCTTGGTGCCCATTGCTCAGTGGTTAGGGCACTGGCCACATACACTGGGGCTGGTGGGTTCGAACCCAGCCTTGGCCTGCTAAACAATGACAACTACAACAAAAAAATAGCCAGGCATTGTGTCGGGTGCATATAGTCCCAGCTACTTGGGTGGCTGAGGCAAGAGAATGGCTTAAGCCCAAGAGTTTGAGATTGCTGTGAGCTATGATGACACAGCACTCTACCAAGGGTGACATAGTGAGACTCTGTCTCAAACATAAAAAGAAAAACAAATATATGCTATGTGGGCTTTTATTAAGTGTAACAGATATTATGTCAGAATTTGGGTTGTTTGTCCTTTTATGCATTATTGATGAACACCATGAATACTTAAACTTACTGTTTCCTTATAAAAATAGACAATTTGCAGAACTTCCTGGCAACATATGCAATCTCTTCCTAAGTTTTAATGAAATAATTTTTTTCTTTCTTTGTTGCATGCCCCATCTTTGACCAACAGTAGCGGCCGTGAGTGGCTATGCTAACCACTGTGATAAAAATGTGTCAAATGGTTTATGAAGTCAGTGTATGATGCCCCATAATCATATCATTGTATACAGTTATGATTTAATAAAAAAAAAAAAAAATGAGTGACCAGCAGGCATGAAGGGGGGCTGCTGCTTCAGGCCACAGTAGGGAACAGGGGCTGGATTTACCTTCATGCCTGAACAACCGGAATCCAGACAAGATACATGAAGCAATGGTTTTCAAGGCCCTGGTCACCAGGCAGCAAAACATATTCATCACTAACATCAAATAGAAACTGGGTAAGTCTGCTTTCTCCATTTTCTCCTGTTTCCTGCCTTGAAAGACTGTTTAGGCCACAGTCTCAGGAGGGGTGGCCAGGGTGGGGCTGGAAGGATACAGGGCTTAGAAGGGGGAGCCCAGAGTTTGGAGTCCGCAGGCCAGAGGGCAGGATGGGAGATCCGCACAGAGGCACTCGGAGGCCTTCTGTGCATGCAAGGAAACACCCCAGCCCCCTGAAAGGATTCGGTGGGATGACGCCCAGTGCTTACAGAGGCAGCAGCGATGCCTGCACAGCCAGCAGAGGGGGAGTCTCAGAGAATACGCAACAGGGTCATGCCTCTGGTCTCATTTGACAAATTTTAAAAGCAAGATTCACAGGACCAAAGTGTTCCCAAGTAACGGAACTGTTTCCAAGAAAACAAAATCAGGAATGTTTATAGGAAAACACAGTCACACCAATGTAGCTTCCTGCAAGGTGTAAAATTCAGTGTCTGGCATCCAGTCGACAATTCGCATTCTTGCAGAGAAGGAAAACACTGCTCACCGTGATGAAAAACCCAGAACTGGGACAGACATGTAAAAGTCACAGCATGAAGGCTCCCAGGACTGGGACAGATACCAGACATCAGCATATAAAGGTTAGAACATGAAGGCTCTTAGCGTTAATAAAACTCTTTAAAACCATAACCCAAATGTTTGGAAGGTTAAGTAGGAACATGAAGGATGTTTAAAAAGTCCAAACGGCACTTCTAAAAGACCAAGAACACAAGATGTGGAATAAAAACCACGCTGGATTACATTACTGAGGGAGTAAATATTGTGCAAAATCCGATTGGGGTATTTAAAGAAATAGCCATAAAAACTAGCCAAATGTAACAGAGAAAGCAGAATGTGCATTAACAGACACAGCACACGTGTGTGGGGCGACGTCAAGCAGCCTGGCGTGTGTGTTGCTGACTCACCCTAGAAGAGGAGGCAGGCGGGGGAGGTGCTTGGAGAAGTAATGGGCAAAACATGTGCCACTTTGATGAGAACGACATAGCCCAAGTCCAAGAAGCTCAACTCAATCCAGCAACAAAAAAGGGAACTAGAACAAGGCGCAGCACAAACCGATCGCTGGAAGCCAGTAGTGCCATAGAAATATTAGACTATGTTAAAAAGAAACAGTTTGGTCCATACTGAGGAGCAAAGGGAAGGGCAGTGGAGGCCTCGCAGCAGAGCTGCAGTGGGGACAGCGAAGGCATCTTTGTGGATCCGGGGAAATGTCTGACCAGCAAGAATATTTGCAGGAATGAAGGACAGATGAACACTTTTCAGACATAGAAAAGTATCAGAATTCATTACTAGGAAACTGAGCCTCAAGAAATGGTAATAAGAGTTATTTTTTATTTTTCCAGGCACAAAGGAAGTGATATCCCATCCATGTAGAAGTACATGGGGGAACGGGGAGCCACCTGAAAAGGCGGCACGTGGGCAAATCCGTGAGATTTTGTTCTATTTATTTAAATATCTTTTAAAAACACATAGCTGTTGAAACACAAATAATGACAATATCATGTCAGGTTTATACCATATGCAAAAGCACAATCTCCTACCGTCATAAGTCTGACTGCCCTAAGTGCCCCCACACTGGCTGGAAGAGGCGTGAGAGGGACTATGGTGAAATGATGTGTTTGCAGATGGGCCACGGCTCGCTGGGCATGTACACTGCATTCCTTTGCTATTGCTGCCCTAACAAATTACCAAGATTACTTAAAACCACACAGCTTTGGAGGCCCTAAGTTGGAAAGGACCCCATGTGGCTAAGTCAAGGCCTTGACTGGCTGCATTCCCTTGGAGGGCTTCCGTGGAGAATGGACTGTCTGGCCTCTTCCAGCCTCTTCCAGCTGCCTGCATTATGTAGTGCGTGGCTCCCCACCTTCCCCAGAGCCACAGGTGGCCAGCAGGTCCTTCTCACACCACGCTAGTCTGACACTCACCCTCTGCTCCTCTTTCCACAATTAATATTTGGGATTACCTTGGGCTAGCAGACAGCCACCCATCATAAAGGCAGCTAGCCAGCAACCTTAACCACCTGCTGGCTAATTCTCTCTGCTGTGCAACAACATATATCCACAGATTTCAGAGACTGAAGCACCAACAACTCTGAAGGATGTCACCCACAAATAATACGAAACCTAAAGCAACCACTGAAACAACAACTCTGAGTTGCGGCGAATAGGACAAGAAAAATAAAATGAAATTATAAAATCACCTCCATTACAGCAAAGGCAATACAGATACATAAGTGGATGGAGGACGGAGACTCATGAGACCTGCAGAGAACCATGGCCAGATGAGAGCAATCAGCAGCAGCATCATGACCCTCGAGTTCCACTGGCCTAAACCAGCAACATCCTGACCCTCGAGTGTGACTGGTCTAAATAGCGTAATGAAAATGCAGAGGCTGTCAGATTGGATTAAAAAAGGACTCAACTATATCCTGCCCGCAAAACATACGCAAACTACACACAGACACCCTCTAGAGATAAAGGCACAAATAGGTTAAAAACAAAAGGATAGAAGATGATGCACCATGCTAACACTTAGAAGAAGAAACTTGGGGTACAGATACCAAAGTAAATGCCAGAGATAAAGTCTCTGATAAGGATAACAGCCCAACTGGACAAGAGGACAGCACCGTTCTAAATATTTATGCACCTAATATCGTAGCTTCAAAATACACGATGCAAAAACTACAGGGGGCAATGGACAAACCAATAATTATAGTCAGGTATGAATTCACTTAAAGGGATTCACATCATCTTGGCTAGTCTCTCTGGCAAGCATAGAATTGAAGGAATTGGCAACAAAAACCGAAGTTTGGGGAATCCTCAAATACTTAGAAATTTCAACAACGTATTTATTTAAAATAAAAACCTGTGGATCAAAGAAAAAATTGAAAGGAAAACAGGAAACTAGAAAATACATATTAAAATGTGTGCGATGCTGCTAAAGCAGTATTTGGCTGAAATGTACAGCATTAGATGCATTTATTGGGAAAATGCTATAAAGTTATCTACTGCTCTTAAGGAGGAAGAGCAAATAAAATCCAAAGTAAGCAGAGGACAAGAAATATGGAAGCTCAGAGCAAGCACTGACGGAGTACGGTGTACAATAGGAAAAAATCAGTGGCACCAAAAGCAGATTTTTTTAGAAGATCGATAAAATTGATAAACACCCTAGACAGAAAGATCAATAAGAAAACCAGGGAAGACGATTTGTCAATGTCGAGGATGAGAGAGATGACATCACTGAAGATCTACAAACATTAAAGTGCTTGTGAGTAAATGTTACCAGCAACTCTGTGCCAGGGAAACTCACATGAGCAATTTCACGTAAGGTACAAACCACTCCAACTCAATCAAGAAGTAACAGGAAATGTGTTTATTAAACTACTTTATTGTTAAAAATTTTTCCACATTGAAAACTCCAGGCTCAGACGGGCATCACTGGTGAATTCTGAATGAACACGTAGATTTAATATTACGAACAAATTATAAAAATAAAAAATTAATATTACTTCTACATAAATGTTTCCAGAAAACTTAAGAGGCGGGATACTCCCCCAACTAATTCTTTAAGACAAGTTTTGTTCTCATACCCAAATCAGAAAGACTTTACATAAAACCACAAAGCAACATTCTTCTTGAATATACATAAAACAGGTTAGACAAAGTTTTAGTAAATTCAGTCCAACAGCAAAAGATAATATGTCAGGACCAGATGGAGTTTATCCTGGAATGCAAGATGGATTTAACATTTGAAAATCAATTAAGACAATAAAGTAAGAAACTACAAAATTATCCCTACCGATACAGAAAAATCATTTAGCAAATCCAAACATCCGTTCTCAACACCCTCATCCAGTTGGGTTAGAGGGCACTTCCTTTAACCTGATTAAAGGTGTCTGTGAAAAAATTTGAGCTGACTTTCCCCTCCATGGTGAAAGACAGAACTTCTCACGGAGAACAGGATGCCCACTCACATCGTCTGCACTCTGGATTGCAGGGAAGGTTCTAGCTGGTCCCATCATGCAAGAAAAAGAAATGAAAGAGGGACGGAGGGAGGGGGGTGGGGCCTTGGTGGGTGTCACACTTTATGGGGGCAAGACATGATTGCAAGAGGGACTTTACCTAACAATTGCAATCAGTGTAACCTGGCTTATTGTACCCTCAATGAATCCCCAACAATAAAAAAAAACAAAAAAGAAATGAAAGGCATTCAGATTAGAAATTTAGATTCAATGTGATCTTCTAAGTAGAAATCCAACATAGTATATACAACGAAGCTGTTAAAACTAAATAAGAGATTTAAAGAAGTTGCAGGATTCCAGATCAATATACAAAAATCAGTTGTTTTCCTGTGTAACAGCAAGTCTGACCATACCAAGTTTTGGAGAGGATGAAGCTGCTAGATCTCCTATACCTCGTCAGTGTCGAGGTAAAACGGTGCGACCCGTTTAGAAGACAGTTCGGTAGTTTCTTAAAAGTTAAACACAGGTGCCTGTGATCCAGCCGTTCTACTACTAAACCTGGGAGAAAATATTTGCAAACTACGTATCTAACAAGAGGTTAATACCCAAACTATATAAGGAATTCAAACAACCGAATAACAAAAATACCTCCAAGAAATGATTGAAAATGAGTAAACGACTTGAATAGACATTTCTCAGAAGACGACATACAAGTGGCTGTGAGAAAATGCTCAACATTACTAATCAAGGGCAAGTAAAAAACCACAGTGAGACACCACATTACCCCAGTTAGAATAGCTATCCTTAAAAAGACAAATGTAAATAAATAAAAATAAATAGAAAAGAGAACCACAACAAACAAATGCTGCCGTGGATGTGGAGAAAGGGGAACGCTAAGGCACTGTTGGTGGGAATATAAATTAGCACATCTATTGTAAAAGACAGCATGGAAGTTCCTCAAAAATGAAAACTAGAACTACCATGTGATCCCACCATTTCACAACTGGGTATATATGCAAAAAAATGAAATTAATATGTCAAAAAGAGAGCTCTACCCCTGTGTTCACGGCACCGCTATTCACAGTAGGTAAGACATGGAACCGGCCTAAGTACTGACCAACAGATGAATGGATAAAGAAACTGTGGTTTATATGCAGGTGGATCACTAGTCAGCCACCAAGTGAGATCTTGTCAGCTGCATCAACATGGATGAACCTGGAAGACATTAGGCAGTGAGGTGAGCCAGGCCCAGAAGGACAGACACTGCTCTGCTCACCCCACAGACACAGAGCGGGATCCTGGCTGCACAGGCCAGGCAAGCCGAGGGGCTACCGGAGAGAGACTGGTCAACAGGTACACAGTGACGATGACGCGGGAGGGAGGGGCAGGTTCTGAGGCTCACTATACACGGGAGGTTTACGGTATTTATTATATATTTCAAAGTAGCTAGAAGAGAGGGTTTTCAGTGTTCTCATCATAAATAAATGATAAATGCATGAGGGGATGGAAACCCTACATGCCCCGATTTGATCCTTACACATTGTATAACGTATTGGAACCTCACACGGTACCGCGTACTTGTTGGTATTCTTATGTGTCGATTTAAACCAAAATAAAAAAACAACCCCCCCCCCAAAAACAGAATCTCCCGGGTTCAGAGTACAAAACTGAGTCTTACATGGAGCTATGTAACCATGAAGAGTCAGCGTTCTTATCTTCAAAGGTATGATACAGTGGGCTGCCCTTATTGATACAAGGTGTCTTATATTTAACCTTTGGACTTAGACACTTTTTGCCCAGAATAAAAAGCTATTGACTAAAAGGTTGTAGTGCAATTAGGATTTCATTAGCCTCACCATCATTGCCACAGGAAATCCCTGTTTTGCATACTTCTACTGTTTTTTTTTTTTTTCAACTTGGGAACATACACACCTACACTCATATTAAAACATAGTCACCTGCACAGCAGCTGTGTCAGGGTCACCATGCTGTCACTGCCGAGTGTTACGAAGGCCGCAGTGTCTAGTAGCCTAGGCCGTGTGAACAGTGTCATGCCTGCAGCTCAGAAAGCCATTTCATTCCTTGATGTGTGACCTCCGAGACGCATGAGCCCAGGTTAAAGATGTGCCTGCCATGTGACATTGCATTAGAGTATTATTGCATAAGTAATGACTCGTATAAAGTAATGACTGGAGTATAAAAAAGATTGATAATTTACAGAGAAAGTCAATCAATAAATAAACTGTCCCTAACCAGCTCGAGAGCTGGCAGGATGACATTCCATTATCCTGTCCCGCACATGGCAATCAAAAGCACGCAGCCCCAGTGGGCGGGTGCCCTGCCCGCCTGGTGGCTCACACCTCCCTCCCGTCGCTAACTTCTCCTTCTTCCGCATAGTCAGGGCCCCGCCATGTGCCCACGTCCAGATACATATTTGTGTGTCACTTCAATCCATAGCACAGCGAGGCTGGGGTCTGCTGCCGGGACGGCTGCCCATGGTGACAGCGCCGTGTCACTGAGCCCCGGCAGCTGATCCTCAGCAGACAGCCCTGTCAGGGAATCAGAGACTTCCACATGCATGAGTGAAATTAACTTCTGTTGGTCTGACATTTTCCACGATCAATACTCGCAGGGTCCTTGTCTCCAGGATCAAAATTCATAAATCAAAAGCAGAAAGCATGAAATAAGGTATTTGATAAATCCATTAACTGCAGCGGCAGCGCGCTCCCGTCATGCTGTCTGCAGCACACTTGCGGGAGCAAAACCCTCGGGTTTGTTTCCGAGTGAACGCTGGGGGTTGGTGCTGCTCTGCATGCCTTCCTGGGAATATTTTAGCTATTAAGACAGTATTTTTGCTTTAAAATAGCACTATGACCTATATTCTTTCTCCTGGCTCCTGAATGGATGGAGAAAAGGACCGTGGTAGAGCAGGGGCATCCAAACTGCAGGCCGGGGGCCTCATGTGGCTTTGTCAGGACATTTTTTGCTTATCTTGGTGTTGGATACCATGAAAAGTATGCACAGACCTTTGATTTGCTAATCAGCTTTCTTTAGTATTTGTGTTTTAATGTGTGGCCCACAGAGTTTCTGTGCAGCAAACTCTGAAATAAAATACTTCACAGATTTAATGTATGGTAGAAGGTTGGACACCCCTGCAAGGAGACAGGAATGCAACTGGTAGTCCATTTGCCGGATACAAACACCCATTGGTACATGGATTTAGTCTTCATAGAAGAAGTGGACTCTGCGTGTGTGCTACATGTGTTTCCATACTACATCTGTGTGCAGCTGATAGGTACATACATGTACTACTTACATGTGTGTTTGTTTATGTGTGCATCATACTGCACACATGTGCAGCTGATAGATGCATACAAGCATTACTTGTGTGTGATGTCTACTATACATATTGTGTGACTGTGTCCCTCCGTAGCTGGACCTGCCTCCTGGACTGTGCCCAGGAAGCACAGTTGTTCATTAGCCTCAGTAGCAAACCTGCAGCCTGCTCTCCTTGACTGTGTTGGCCACCCCGCCGCTGTTGGGACCTGTCAATTATTTTATGCAGGACAATTTATGACGGTGAAGCAGCTACTTACGCCTTCTATGCACCAAACTCTGAAATAAAATACTTCAAAAATTAAGTAAGTTAGCACTGCTTTACTATCCCTTGTACCTGTTCTCGCTGAGCTAGAAGTTCTTACATATTTCAAAAAAAATGCTCCCAAATTACAAATGTTGTCTAAGAGTCATAGTGGAAATTGCTGTCATCTGAAAATTAAAAACCTGCAGTTATTTGTTTAGGACTTACAGCACTCTTGGTTCCAGGCGAAGCATGCAAAAGTGAGTTTAAACAATTTGGTCTCTACAGAGCTTTCATGGATAACTAACCAGCTCTGTGAAGTGAGTTGACTAGCAGTGTGAAGGGAGGTGACCAGTTGTGTGAAGTGAGCTAACCAGCTAGGTGTGGAGAGCTGACCAGCTGTGTTAAATGAGCTAACCAGCTGTGTGAAGTGAGATGACCAGCTGGGTGTGGGGAGCTGACCAGTTGTGTAACATGAGCTAATCATGTGAAGTGAACTAACTAGCCGTGTGAAAAGGCTAACTAGCTGTGTGAAGCAAGATAACTATGTGAAGTGAGGTGACTACCTGTGTGAATTGAGCTAATCAGCTGTATGAAGTGAGTTGACTAGCTTGTGAACTAATCAGCTATACAAAGCAAGCTACTTGTGTGAAGTAAGGTAACTAGCTACTCTATTTCCCCCAAAATAAGACAGTGTCTTATATTAAGGTGTGCTCCCAAAGATGCGCTAGGTCTTATTTTCAGGGGACGTCTTATCTTTCCCGTGAGTAGGTCTTATTTTCAGAGGATGTCTTTTTTTCGGGGAAACAGGGTATGTGAACTAAGGTGACCAGCTGTGTGAAGTGAGCTGACTAGCTGTGTGAAGTGAGGTGACCAGCTGTGTGAATTGAGCTAACTAGCTGTGTGAATTGAGCTAACTAGCTGTATGAAATTGAAATGAACTTGGTGTAGCCTCACATTGTGCTTTCAAAATATAAAGTAGGAAGAGTTTTTTGTTCTATAACTAGAATAAAACAGATTTCATGGATTTTGCCTAATTTTTAGGTAATAAAATGTTCTAAACTCTATTTATGTTGAAACCTTCTCCATATAATAACTGAAATTGCTCCTGGTGGTATTCAAAACTCCCCATTCTCCCAGGAGGGCTGGCTGTGGGAGGCACACCTGTTCTCAGGGCCCAGGTGTGCCCTCAGGTCACAGGTGTTCTCAGGTCACAGGTGTTTTCTTTAAGGGCTCAGGTGTGTCCTCAGGGAGCAGGTGTGTGTCCTCAGGGCTTGAGTGTGTTCTTAGGAAGCAGGTGAGTCCCCAGGGAGGAGGTGTGTCCTCAGGGATCAGCTGTGTCTTCAGGGAGCAGGTGTGTCCTTAGGGAACAGGTGTGTCCTCAGAGAACAGGTGTGTCCTCAGGGATCAGCTGTGTCCTCAGGGAACAGGTGTGTCCTCAGGGAGCAGGTATGTTCTCAGGGCTCAGGTGTGTTCTTAGGAAGCAGTTGTGTCCTCAGGGAGCAGGTGTGTTCTCTGGGCGCGGGTGTGTCCTCAGGTCACAGGTGTTTTATTTGAGGATCAGGTGTGTCTCAGGGAGCAGGTGTGTCCTCAGGGTTTAGATGTGTTCTTAGGAAGCAGGTGAGTCCTCAAGGAGCAGGTGTGTCCTCAAGGATCAGCTGTGTCTTCAGAGAGCAGGTGTGTCCTCAGGGATCAGCTGTGTCCTCAGAAAATAGGTGTGTCCTCAGGGAACAGGTGTGTCCTCAGGGAGCAGGTGTGTCCTCAGGGATCAGCTGTGTCCTCAGGGAACAGGTGTGTCCTCAGGGAGCAGTTGTGTCTTCAGGGAGCAGGTATGTTCTCTGGGCTTGGGTGTGTCCTCAGGGAGCAGGTGTGTACAGAGGTTCCTCTCTTTCTCCTCATGTTTGGTGCACAGGTTTTATCACTGACCTCTGAAAGTGGGGAGGAGAAACTGGCTCTGCATGAAGGCTCTGCTTAGCTGTCACTGAGCACAATGGTTCTCCAGTCTCTCTGCACTGAGGGTCCCCTCACAGAGTTTAAAGCAGGGTAACCCTTCCCCAAACACACAATCTCCCCCAAAGAAAATTACCTTTTGCAATCCACTCAAAATACCTTAGAAACCTGATTTATACACTCGGAAATTTTTAGAGCAATGAAACAGTTTTTTGAAATTATGTGGAAATATTTATATTCTTTCTTTTCTCAACATCGCCCTTTGCGTATAGTCTGCTTAGTGGAAACTTCTGAGTTAGCAATCTGTTACTCACCATCACTCATGACAGGAGGGACAGATGGGAAGGCCAGTGCCAAAAGTCTTCTGAATAAAGTAGCAGGAGTTTGCAGAAAAGAGAGCTCCCATGGAAACTTGGAATTTTCTAGCCCTTGAATGGGTAAAAATTACTCTGGTGATCATGAGAATAAGGGATAGGAAGGTTGATGTGAAGGGGTGTCCCATATGGAAGCAACAATGTGAAGTAAGTAAACTTCAGAGGCGTAAATGCAGCCAAGCAGCTTGTATGTTTCCTGGCATTTTTCTCAACTGGAGGAAGATACATTGTTCTGTGTGGCTAGAGTGCCAGGATGCCCGGGTGAAGTGGAACCTAGAGAAGCAGGTGTGGGCCAGGTAAGCTGAGCAGGTGTGGGCCGGGTAAGCTGAGCAGGTGTGGGCCGGGTAAGCTGAGCAGGTGTGGGCCGGGTAAGCTGAGCAGGTGTGGGCCGGGTAAGCTGAGCAGGTGTGGGCCGGGTAAGCTGAGCAGGTGTGGGCCAGGTAAGCTGAGCAGGTGTGGGCCGGGTAAGCTGAACAGGTGTGGGCCAGGTAAGCTGAGCAGGTGTGGGCCGGGTAAGCTGAGCAGGTGTGGGCCGGGTAAGCTGAGCAGGTGTGGGCCGGGTAAGCTGAGCAGGTGTGGGCCGGGTAAGCTGAGCAGGTGTGGGCCGGGTAAGCTGAGCAGGTGTGGGCCGGGTAAGCTGAGCAGGTGTGGGCCAGGTAAGCTGAGCAGGTGTGGGCCGGGTAAGCTGAACAGGTGTGGGCCGGGTAAGCTGAGCAGGTGTGGGCCGGGTAAGCTGAGCAGGTGTGGGCCGGGTAAGCTGAGCAGGTGTGGGCCGGGTAAGCTGAGCAGGTGTGGGCCGGGTAAGCTGAGCAGGTGTGGGCCGGGTAAGCTGAGCAGGTGTGGGCCGGGTAAGCTGAGCAGGTGTGGGCCGGGTAAGCTGAACAGGTGTGGGCCGGGTAAGCTGAGCAGGTGTGGGCCGGGTAAGCTGAGCAGGTGTGGGCCGGGTAAGCTGAGCAGGTGTGGGCCGGGTAAGCTGAGCAGGTGTGGGCCGGGTAAGCTGAGCAGGTGTGGGCCGGGTAAGCTGAGCAGGTGTGGGCCGGGTAAGCTGAGCAGGTGTGGGCCGGGTAAGCTGAGCAGGTGTGGGCCGGGTAAGCTGAGCAGGTGTGGGCCGGGTAAGCTGAGCAGGTGTGGGCCGGGTAAGCTGAGCAGGTGTGGGCCGGGTAAGCTGAGCAGGTGTGGGCCGGGTAAGCTGAACAGGTGTGGGCCGGGTAAGCTGAGCAGGTGTGGGCCGGGTAAGCTGAGCAGGTGTGGGCCGGGTAAGCTGAGCAGGTGTGGGCCGGGTAAGCTGAGCAGGTGTGGGCCGGGTAAGCTGAGCAGGTGTGGGCCGGGTAAGCTGAACAGGTGTGGGCCGGGTAAGCTGAGCAGGTGTGGGCCGGGTAAGCTGAGCAGGTGTGGGCCGGGTAAGCTGAACAGGTGTGGGCCGGGTAAGCTGAACAGGTGTGGGCCGGGTAAGCTGAGCAGGTGTGGGCCGGGTAAGCTGAACAGGTGTGGGCCGGGTAAGCTGAGCAGGTGTGGGCCGGGTAAGCTGAGCAGGTGTGGGCCGGGTAAGCTGAGCAGGTGTGGGCCGGGTAAGCTGAGCAGGTGTGGGCCGGGTAAGCTGAGCAGGTGTGGGCCGGGTAAGCTGAACAGGTGTGGGCCGGGTAAGCTGAGCAGGTGTGGGCCGGGTAAGCTGAACAGGTGTGGGCCGGGTAAGCTGAGCAGGTGTGGGCCGGGTAAGCTGAGCAGGTGTGGGCCGGGTAAGCTGAGCAGGTGTGGGCCGGGTAAGCTGAACAGGTGTGGGCCGGGTAAGCTGAGCAGGTGTGGGCCGGGTAAGCTGAACAGGTGTGGGCCGGGTAAGCTGAACAGGTGTGGGCCGGGTAAGCTGAGCAGGTGTGGGCCGGGTAAGCTGAACAGGTGTGGGCCGGGTAAGCTGAGCAGGTGTGGGCCGGGTAAGCTGAACAGGTGTGGGCCGGGTAAGCTGAGCAGGTGTGGGCCGGGTAAGCTGAGCAGGTGTGGGCCGGGTAAGCTGAGCAGGTGTGGGCCGGGTAAGCTGAACAGGTGTGGGCCGGGTAAGCTGAGCAGGTGTGGGCCGGGTAAGCTGAGCAGGTGTGGGCCGGGTAAGCTGAACAGGTGTGGGCCGGGTAAGCTGAGCAGGTGTGGGCCGGGTAAGCTGAGCAGGTGTGGGCCGGGTAAGCTGAGCAGGTGTGGGCCGGGTAAGCTGAGCAGGTGTGGGCCGGGTAAGCTGAACAGGTGTGGGCCGGGTAAGCTGAGCAGGTGTGGGCCGGGTAAGCTGAGCAGGTGTGGGCCGGGTAAGCTGAACAGGTGTGGGCCGGGTAAGCTGAGCAGGTGTGGGCCGGGTAAGCTGAGCAGGTGTGGGCCGGGTAAGCTGAGCAGGTGTGGGCCGGGTAAGCTGAACAGGTGTGGGCCGGGTAAGCTGAGCAGGTGTGGGCCGGGTAAGCTGAACAGGTGTGGGCCGGGTAAGCTGAGCAGGTGTGGGCCGGGTAAGCTGAGCAGGTGTGGGCCGGGTAAGCTGAGCAGGTGTGGGCCGGGTAAGCTGAACAGGTGTGGGCCGGGTAAGCTGAGCAGGTGTGGGCCGGGTAAGCTGAGCAGGTGTGGGCCGGGTAAGCTGAGCAGGTGTGGGCCGGGTAAGCTGAACAGGTGTGGGCCGGGTAAGCTGAACAGGTGTGGGCCGGGTAAGCTGAACAGGTGTGGGCCGGGTAAGCTGAGCAGGTGTGGGCCGGGTAAGCTGAGCAGGTGTGGGCCGGGTAAGCTGAGCAGGTGTGGGCCGGGTAAGCTGAGCAGGTGTGGGCCGGGTAAGCTGAGCAGGTGTGGGCCGGGTAAGCTGAACAGGTGTGGGCCGGGTAAGCTGAGCAGGTGTGGGCCGGGTAAGCTGAGCAGGTGTGGGCCGGGTAAGCTGAACAGGTGTGGGCCGGGTAAGCTGAGCAGGTGTGGGCCGGGTAAGCTGAGCAGGTGTGGGCCGGGTAAGCTGAGCAGGTGTGGGCCGGGTAAGCTGAACAGGTGTGGGCCGGGTAAGCTGAGCAGGTGTGGGCCGGGTAAGCTGAGCAGGTGTGGGCCGGGTAAGCTGAGCAGGTGTGGGCCGGGTAAGCTGAACAGGTGTGGGCCGGGTAAGCTGAGCAGGTGTGGGCCAGGTGGGGGATGCACTTTGCTCATCAAAGCACGCATCCGCCAGGCCTTGCTCTGACAGGGATACGTCTGTGTATCTCCTCGTGAGCACCTACTTTTCGTCTAAAAACTTCATTTAAATATGGCCAGCTCTGAGGCACTTTCTTCCCCAACTTGGTTACAAGCCTTTTGATTGAATCCGAGGACTTTGTTTATCATTGTGTGTTTGATGCTTAACAATACCGCCCGCAAATGTTTTATGAATGATGAGTAGAAGGTAGGACAACACTGATCCCAGGAGGATTCAGGTGCTGAGAACCCCAAACCCAGTTCACGTGCAGACTTTGGATGTTCTCTGGGTTGGAGTGATCTGAGGAGTGAGTGTGTGCAATGGAACAAGGCTTGACTTTTTAAGCATCTTGAAATTTCTCATTTCTTCAGATACATAGGGTTAGCAGAGTTTTTCTTTTCTTTTCTTTTCTTTTTATATAAATATATATAAATATAATTGTGGCTACTTATGTCTGAAGAGGACACTTAGATCATTTGAGGAGAGAGATTATTGCCTACTGGAGATGCTGATTTCATAAGTCTTGGCGGCCTGGCTGTCCCCAAGGCATGTTCACCCAGCCTCACCCCAGAGGCCTTCTGGGTGGAGTGAACATGTGGGCCACAGCAGCACCTGGGGGCAGCACCATGGCTGAGGCGAGGAGGCACCACCAGCCGGGTCCCCGGGTCAGCCTGGGGCAGGCGAGGATGTCCCCGACAGTCCAGGCCTCAGGTTTTCCATACTAAAAGTGTTTTATATACTACAAACTCTGCTCTGGGGGTCACGGGGGCCAGGCTGATGGCAGTGTCCTAAAGGCAGCACTGGCCCCACACAGAGAGATGAGTGGGACGTGCCCCGAGTGGCTCCTATGAGCACAGACCAGCATGTTCACCATGGCTCCGTGGCTAGACACAGAATCTACCCACCTGTAAGGGGACCAGGTACTGACAAGCAGGATCCCCTTGTGTGCCAGGGGGAGGAGAGCGTGGGAGCTCCGTGAGTGAGTGTGGAGGTCAGCAGGCACCTTAGCAATGCGCAGAATAACGTAGATGCCCAGGGCAACTAGAACGACCAGCGAGGCCCCCAGGTGTACTCCTGGGCTGGCCGTGTGGCCCCGCCGTGGTTAAGGGTGGCCCTGTGTCCCTAGGAGTTTTCTCTTTTTAGTTTCTCCCCATTAGATGCTAAGGCTGATCTTGTCTCTTCCAATATCCTTATTGGAATTCTCCAATCTGTTCAAAGCTCGGGGTTTGCCGTGGAAAGCAGGACAAGCCCAGCCCCTGCCTTTCTGGAAATTTCCTTCAGGGGTTGAGTGGGGATTCCACCTGGTCTTTCTTCACGGGAGTAAGTCAGGGTTTCCCCAGCTATGGTAAACGAGACACAGGCACAAGGGGCAGGAGGTTTGCAGAAGAAATGGGCTTGGACCTGGGCTTCGGCTGTTAGGCACTGAGTATGTCTCAGGCTTCTGGGACAGGATGCCAGCTGAGCGGAGCGCATGGGGACTGCTCCTCACATTCTGGAGGCTGCAAACCTGAGCTCAGGGGGCTGCACCAGCATGGGGGGCGCTTCCTGGCCATGCCTTCACTCGGCCTCCCAGGAATAGGCAGAGGGAGGGTTCTAGGCATGAGGATGTTAAATACCACATGGGCTCTACCCGTGTAACCTCAGCTAAGGGCAATTACAGCACCAAGAAAAGGCCCCACCTCCTAATACCGTCCTACTGGGGTTAGGGTTCAACCTGAGAATTTGGGGGAAGCACAAACGTCTAGTCTGTAAGAGTGGATGTGGAGAATGAAGCAGGAAGGACAGCCGTGGGCCTCTCAGGAATGAAATTTCCTGGTCAACGTTCTCCCGAGGATCAGTGCCCTTGAATGGTGAGGCAACATCTCTGGTCATTAGTTATGTAGAATTCATGGTGGCCTTCCAGGTGAACGGGATGGGGTATTCAACCAACTGATGTTAACATCCCTCAGTCAAAAATAAGAGAGCTTGGCAATGCTCGGCCTGAGAGATGTGACTGTTGGCTTCTTGGTGTTTTGTTTCCTTTACTAAAGGACGCCTCATGCAAGCCAGTCGTGGGTCAGACATCGCCCACTCAGGTGCAGCCTGTCCAAGGAACCAGAGCGCCTGATGGTGACTTCCGGAGCAAGCCCTGGACCACTTTGGCAGCTGGCGCATCCCTAGGGAGGGTCCCTCACACCTGGGCAGGTGTGAGCTTCACGCCTCACCCTCCATAGTCGCCATTTAAAAACAAACCATTTAAAACTGTTGATCAACCAGCATTACTAAGTAAATATGATCCCCATAACATATTAGAACCAATGGCTTTTTTGCCCAGCTAGACTTCAGAGAGGAGCTATTCCTTATTTTTTCTAAAGTGAAAACTACATAAGCCTCTTAATTTCCTCTTGTTGCTCAATTAAAAAAAAAAAAAAACTTAGAAATTATCTAGGATCTAAATGATTGTGAAGAATGTTTTCCTTGCCAGTAGATGTAATGGTGGGTATGATGTTGTGTAAATAAGATGGTGTTTGATAACCCTTAAATAGATCACTTTTTTCGTTTGCATTAAACAAACCTGTTTGATAGAAAATGGTAGTATTTCTCATATGCAGTCACTGTAAGCAATATAAGAATTAAGAATCGTCAAGTAAATAACTTGACCAAACACCTCCATATAGTTACAGTACACAATCTCTGCAATTTATGAGTATTAAAGTTAATACTCATAAATTAAATAAATAAATTCAGTATTATGTAGCAAAGCCCTGAGAAGTGAATCTATTTATTCTTAAAGTAAAAAAGAAAGCAGCATGTTCTTCAGAGTATCCATTGTCTGCTGGTAACTGAGCTCCTTGGGAACAGGTGACGTGCTTTCCTCTAGCTCTGAAGATATGGCAGTAACCTTTATATCTCTTTGCATTACACATTCCCTGTCTATCAATCTGAGCGAATGGTGTGATACTTCCTGCTTCTAATTACAAAGGCAGCCAATAATTGGAGTAGTTTTTTTTCATATGGATCCTCTGTCCTCTCCTGTGTCAATAACTGTGGCTTTCCTGAGAGCCCAGATGCACCATGGTAGGTGCCCTTGAGAAAGAGTTTGTTGTTATTTAAATTCAATAAAGTTTCCCTCCTCCCTGCATATTCTGTTTGTTTGCTTGTCCCAACCCCCTGCCTAGAATGTCTGCTTCCTTCTGAGGAAACACAGTTATTTGAGAAGAAATATGCATCGAGGAATAGATTTTCCTGGTTAAATACTGGGCCACTTGCATTGTATATTTTTTTGCAAACCCAAGGAGAGCTTACTTTATAGTAGCTCACAGAGCATTGAAATAACATTTTGGTTGCCTTAAAGTGAGGTTACAAAACATAAACTTGGAAATTTGCCATCAGACAGGACAAAGGGAAATAGCTCTGCCCTTTTTTTTTTTTTGTACAGACAGAGTCTCACTTGATGGCCCTCGGTAGAGTGCCGTGGCGTCACACAGCTCACAGCAACCTCCAACTCCTGGGCTTAAGCGATTCTCTTGCCTCAGCCTCCCGAGCAGCTGGGACTACAGGCGCCCGCCACAATGCCCGGCTATTTTTTGGTTGCAGTTTGGCCGGGGCTGGGTTTGAACCCGCCACCCTCGGCATATGGGTCCGGCGCCCTACTCACTGAGCCACAGGCTCTGCCTTTTGAGGCCACCGGTCAGCTCTATCCAAGGTCCAGGAGGTCACCCTGCTCCTAGATAGGGAATATATGATGGAAACTTGAGTCCTTTGGGCAAAGAAACCCTTGGGGAACCAGTTTTAGAGATTCTGGGTCAAAGTTAAATAGATTTTATTACTTTAAGATTATTCAGAGTATTTATCATTTAAAAGAACACATGAGTCTCCAAAAGTGGGATATAGTCTTGGCATTTCCTGAACATTCCTAATCAGTGTGCCCGGGCTCTCCAGGGCAGCCCAGCACTCACATCTGTGGGCATGGTCAGTCCTCTGGCTGGTCTCACATAAGCTCCCACTTTCCACTCAGGGTTACCTTGCCTTGGACAATGTGGCCCCACCTTAACCCATGGGGCCCTGGATGCTTTGCTATGTTTCATTTTTCACAATAGCTGCCGCCTTGTAAGAGAAGGACGGACCTCCCACCAGCTGCTGTGTGACCCCAGTGCCCATCTGTGAGGGACACTTATCCTCCTCTGGTATTTGGCTTAGCAATGGATGGTGATATGTGCACACACGTTGCGTGTGTGAAGAGTGATGTGTGTAGGCATGGACATGAGCACCCACACGTGTGCACAAAGTGGGTGTACATGGACTTGTGCTTGTGTGCATGACACGTGTGTGCATATGAAATGTGTTGTGTGCCTGCACATACGTATATATGAAGTGTGTGTACGTATGTATTAAACACAGTGTGAGCGTGCGTGTGTAAACTGTGTGTATACATACATGAGATGGGGTGTGCTCATGCACACACGAGTGTGAATGAAACATGATGTATATTCATATATGTACGTAAGAGATGTGACCTGTGTCCATGCACATATGCACAATATGTGGGGGACCCTTTTGGGAACACCATGAGTTTATGTGAACATGTATGGAATGGGAGGCGTGTGCATGTACACACGTGTACGGCATGGTGCCTGCATAGGAAGGTCGCACCTTTGTTGGACATTGTTCCATTTCTGTCTGTAATTAAGAAAGTGTGTGCCCGTCCTCCAAAGGCAGCACTAAATCCTGGCGAGGACATGAAGAAGTGGGAACTAACGGGGCTATGACAGGCCACAGTCACTCTGGAAAGCAGTTCGGCAGTTTCTTAAACTGTTAATCAAAAATTTTTCATAAGACCCAGACGTTTCTGTCCTTCCCAAGAGAAGCAGGAAGACCTGTGTGTGAGTGTCCCTGGCAGTGTGATCTACTTCACCCTGAAAGTGGAAACCATCTAAGGCTCTAGTAACAGAGGGACGGAAAGAAGACGAATTGTAAACAGAATGTGGGATATCCATGTGAGTGGCTTGTTTGGCTGTAAAAGGGGCTAAAGTTCCGACATGTGCTACAACCTGGATGGCCTGAACACGTTATGCTGAGTAAGACAGGCAGGCACAAAAGACCCCAAGCTGACACGCTCCCATGCACAGGAGAGGCCCAGGGCTGGCCCACCTGTACAGACCGCGAGCAGACTGGGGGTCGCCAGGGGCTGGGAGGAAGAGAGGCAGCAGCTGAACAGTGAGAATCAGGTCTGGGTGGGGAAAACGTGCTCATACGTGACTGAGAGTTTCACTCCGCATCATCAGATTGTGTTCTTGAAATGGGTTAAAGGGGGGAACCCCGTGTAGAAACATCATGAGTTCGTGTGGAACAGTTGTTGAGTTAGCAAATGCCGCTCCCACCCTGCAAACCCCTTCACTGCCCCGAAGTGGGAGCTGCCCTCTGGAGCTCGGGCGCAGGCCTTGGAGACCACTGCCAAGCTCTGCAGAAGTGCCAGCCGGCTGCCTGAGAGGCCTGCTCAGTGGGTTGTGAGTGGGGTGGCATGTGCTCAGAATCCACCCTGTACTCCTCGGCCCCACCTGACTTCATCTTTCACCTCTGGGTTTCTTGAGTGTGGCCAAGAGCAGTGTCCCCTGGCTCCCAGTCCTGGCAGCTGAGAGGCTGGGATACCATCCCTGAGATGGGTTGCTGGGAGAGCCCTGGGGACCAGAGGCGGCCATGTGCCATGTGGCTGGCTGCAGCTGTGGTGTCTGTAAGTCACAGTGTGCAACATGGGGTCAGCCCTTTGACACTTGAACCTGAAGAGCAAAGAACTCTGGGCTGCAGACACAAGCATGTGAGTCACTCCCTCAGAGGGGCAGCTGCAGCTCTGGACAAGGATGTGGAGTCTTAAGGGGATTCAAGACAGAAGAGCAGCACAGGCCAAGACACCTGCTTGCGCGACGGGGCACCAGATGATGTTTCCTGCAGGTGGACGCAGCCCCAACTTCCTGTTTTTTTCTCTCATCTGCAGGGTAATCATCTTTTTCTAATGTGAACCAGTGGGATTGAGAGGTGAGAAGGTGAAAGTCTGACTGTCAGAGGGTAGCATTCTCGCCCCTGTGCGCTCAGCATGGTGCTTCACCTGTCTCTGGATGCCTGGATGACCCACAAACATGGACCCCCACCCTCTGTGTGTCCATGAGGTCTGCAGCCTTCTGGAGTTACATGCTGCCTGTATTTGGGCCCTGGGGACTCTCAGGACATAGGAGATACCGGCTTCCATGTCACTGCCCTTGGGGGGGATCTGTGCTCATAGGTAGGGGCGGTGTCTGCCTGCGGAGAAGGTCCAGGGAAGCCTGTCCCTGCAGGGCTGTGAGCTGCATACACTTCCCTTGCTCCGAGGAGGTACTGGCAGTGACAGCATAGGACCTCAGACCACAGTGGACCTGGAAGGGTGAGTCCAGTGGGGCCCAGGTGCTCCCTCCTGTCCCTCCACATAGCATGTACACACACACACCTGCATACACATGTGTATACGTATTGTTATGTGTACACATAAGATTGCATAGTTCATGTTTATTATATCAGATTGATCGATGCCACAATTCCAAAGGTAACAATAAGCAGCAGAAGCTGCTTCCAAGAAAATTTGAAGAGACACAAAACAAACAGAATTTATAAACAACAAAAAGGCACATTATCTCTACTCCTGCATAATCCTGGATCATCTGTAACTGGAAACTAAGAAGCAAATGCCTCCGTCCCTGGACAGGAGGTGCTCATCGGAGGGGAGAGGTGTGAGAAGCCAGTGGCGCTTCCCAGCAAAGGCCTGACTCACAGCCCTTCCGCCAAAAGACCCCAGAGAACAAAGTCAAAGCCCCACGTGAGGAGCTTGCTGATAATATCCTGGATTTCTCGGATGTTTTAGGTAAATGTGTGTCAGGACAGTTTTGTTCCTGTTCCCGTTTCTCTTTGTACATATGCTGCTGACCTCAGAGTCCTTCAGTGGTTTAATAGCTGGAGTGCACGTCTTCATTCCTCCAGGCTGGCCTGCGAGATGGTTGATTGAAAGGTGTATTATTCGCAGTTAACAGCTGCGGAGGCAAGCTGCCGTCCAGGCTTGGGACGTGGCACCTGCTGAAAGCAGACATGTTTCTGAGAACAGCCCCTCCCGCCCAGTCCTCCAGGGCCAGTCTCAGGGCCGAGTCCACGCCGCGATAGGAACGGAGACACTCCGAGGGCGCAGACCAGAGCCTTCCTGACCCGAGCTGGAAATTCTAGTTTCTCCCTTTCACGGGTGGATGAAAGTTCTCATTTCTTACACAACAGCTTTAGATGCAGGGGACAGCGCTGGTCAGGTCAAGTGGGAACATTTGTTTCCTATGCAATCAAGACCCCTGTGTAAACATCCTCCACAGGGGGAATGGGGCCAAGTTGTGTTTGAAAACTTGTTTTTTTCCCCTTCTTTTGCAGAGAATGAATACAGTCTGACAGCTCTGGGGTACAGACGTTGGTACGTCTTGGACCAGTCAAGGGACAGCAGCGGAGAGTCTGTTACTGTTTACTTTCCCTCAGAAGGGAAGGAATAATTAAAACCCTGGAATCTTTGCAGATGTACAGACATTTTCCACAAACCAAAGCTATCAGCCAGCCAATGGAGTTCCCATCAATATTGTATTAATTCTAACTTTATAACATATATACGATGAGAGGGATTTGGGGAAACTAAATAATGAAAACATTGCTGGGTAGCAGTTAAGAGGTTTTCTGTAACCTCATCCATCTGTTTATGCAGTGAAGAAGCTTCTCCTAAGTTGGGGCCTGTAACTTCCTGTTCAGTGCCAGGAACCAGCTCTGCACCCATTTGCCACACACTTTGTGTTGTTATGTGTTGAGAGAATTTGGGGATACTTCTGGGAACTTCCCCTTCCTTACATGGTTGCCCCACAGTGCCTGGAGGCTAACCGTAACATCAAGGCCATTGTACCACAGTGGGAAATACCAATGTGGTGGGAAATACCGCTGTATTGAAACAGAATGAAGCAGAAAAGTCGCAGTAAAAATACAGTGCTGTGATCTTACGTGACCACGTGGCATATGCTAGCCATGAAACACCTTCCCTCCGGTAAGTCAGTCACCTGATAAAGAACAGAGACATAAATGGCTGGATGCTATGGGTCTGTGATTTGTTATTTCAGAATTTCTTATACACACAGTTCTTTAAAGGGTTATTTAGAGGATTAGTAGAAACACTGCTTACAGACCTAAACTTTGTAAGGACATTTGAGGCTGCACAAGTTTTATTTCATAAGAAGACGCAACACAGGGCAGGAACAATCTCTCCCAGCTTCAGCATTTATGGCTTGGTGATTTCCTTTTATTTCCCTGGAATATTTAAGACAAATGTCTCTTCTGGGCCTGTCTTTGAGCTTGTGACACAGGGAGAGCTCTGCCTTGGAGGACCGAGGAGACGCCTCTCAATCTTGGCATGCAAATTAATAGCTAAATCACAATGCAATTTCTTTGGAATTGCATTTGAATGCAAGATTAATAATGAATGAATTAATCAAGATTAATTTTATTATAATGAATACCAAAGGATCTAATGATGATTGGCTGCTTGTTCTGGAGAGCTGCCTTATAAATATTCAAATTTCTGGTGAATTCCTTGACTAGCGTCGTATGTCTGAGGGAGTCTTTCTTAGATAAGTCTGGGTGTCATGGGGGAGAGATTTCTGCAAGAACTTCTCATTTAGAAATTAATTTCCTTGCCAGACTCCCCATCCCTGTAGGCGGTCCCCAGCTAATGAATTGTTGAGAAAATGTATGAATTTTATATTTGCAAAATAAAGAATCAAATGTGAGGAACAAGTCGTGCCGGTGATATTCCTCTCGTTCAATTAGCTTGACACCTTTAAGAAAATTAATTCATAAGAAAACGAGGTGATATTTTGGAAAATGGCACTATTTCAATCTGAGTCAGTGAGGTTATGGCTTGGTGATATTTTAAGTCATCACTTAAAGCTAATTCATCTGTATCTGAAAAGTCTGCATAACCCCTGGATAAGGTATAAGGGTATAGTGTTCTCCCAAGTTATAACTGCCTATATTTTCTGAACTGAAAATGTAAATATTGATAAATTTAAAGACATGGAATCCGAGACTGTACCTTGGGGAATGATGAGAGTTTTTGAACCAAGAGCAGCAAGTCTTTCTTGCTGACATCTTTGTGTTTGCCTCCGCCGGACTCTCTGATTTGTTTGGGGACAATACAGTCCATGCCCACCTGCGGGTCTGTCCTCTCCTGCCGAGGTGGCATCAGGACACTTTCCCACTGGCTATCAAAGGCTCCCTCAAAGGGTCAGAGCAGAAAGATCTCCTTAGTGTTTCAGTTCTATGTCATCCCAACGCACTGGACATCGCCACGTGTCCCCTGGGGCCTGGACCTGCCCTTGCTCCCGGTTTCCTTCCGTCTGCCGCCTTCCCTTTTGTCTACCCCTGTCGGTGCTGTTTGCAGGCTCATAATCTCCTTTCTGCCCCTTCCAGAGAGTTCTCTTTTTTCCATCTTTCTTCACACTCTGCTGGGCCACCTCACACTTAATCACGAGGGACGACTCTCCCTTTCTGTCCCTCAGTCCTACCTGCTGGTCCCTCTGCGAAGTGGCCCGAGCTCATGCCCACATTCATTACTCAGCCCAGCTCACCCACCTGCCCATGCACTGGTGTTTTCAGGATGGGATTACCATCCTCCATCGGGTGGACTCACTGATGTGATGTGCAGAGACTGTTTTCAGGATGGGATTACCATCCTTCATCGGGTGGACTCACTGATGTGATGCGCAGAGGGAGCCCTGTGGCTGGGTCACTGAGCCCTGAGAGGCTGCAGGGCAAACCCAGAGCTCAGTCCTGAACTGCATGGGGTGAACATCCCGGGCCCAGCCCTAAGGGCAGGTCTTACTCTTCCTCAGACCTGCCCTCAGCCCTCTCTCTGCTCTGCGTCTTTGGGAGCTCATCCTCCTAAAGGCTAAGTTGTGTTTCTGGCATTTTCTCTAGTTATTTGGGGTTTTCCCACACTTAACTTGGTTTATTTTGACCTAAATTGTTGTAATATTTAGCAATTTGTAAAGTATTTATTAATTTTCAAAGTCTATTAATAATGCTATGATTTGTTTTTTTTTAATTGCCAAGTATATATTACTATGTTCCTTACAAAATAATCAATAATAATCATTTACAGCCAACATTGTTGCCAGGAAAGTCATATGATTTTCTCTAATCCTCCCCAAAAAGTCTGCTTTTTAATTCCAATTTAGTAGGTGGATACACTAGAGCTAAGAAAAGCTGAACCTGGACGAAGGTCAAGCTAACAAATGATCAGGTTTCTCATCTGTCTGTCACTTTAAAAATTCCACGCTTTTCCCACTGCACCTGCTGCTTTCCTGAATGATCATTTTCCAAATGATCCTCTGTTCTAAGAGATCAAAAAGATTTTAACAAACTAATTCCAGAGTGTATTGCTCTTCTGATCAATCAGACTGTATCTAGGTGCATTCGGACTGTACATAGGTGCATTCAGACTGTACGCACATGCATTCAGATGTACATACATGTATTCAGACTGTACATAGGTGCATGTAGATTATACATAGGTGCATTTGGACTGTAACTATGTTCATTCAGACTGTACATACATGTATTTGGACTGTATGTAGGTGCATTTGAACTATACATAGGTGCATTCAGACTGTATCTAGGTCCATTTGGACTGTACATACGTGCATTCAGATGTACATACGTGTATTCAGACTGTACATAGGTGCATCCAGACAGTACATAGGTGCATTTAGACTGTACATAGCATGCATTCAAACTATACACAGGTGCATTCAGACTGTACATATGTCCATTTGGACTGTACATAGTGCATTCAGACTGTACATGCATGCATTCAGACTGTACATAGGTGCATTGGGACTGTAAATATGTGCATTCAGTCTGTACATAGGTGCATTTAGACTGTACATACCTGCATTTAGACTGTCCATACATGCATTTGGACTGTACATACCTGCATTTAGACTGTCCATACATGCATTTGAACTGTACATACCTGCATTTAGACTGTCCATGCATGCATTTGGACTGTACATACCTGCATTTAGACTGTCCATACATGCATTTGGACTGTACATACCTGCATTTAGACTGTACATACCTGCATTTAGACTGTCCATACATGCATTTGGACTGTACATACCTGCATTTAGACTGTACATACCTGCATTTGGACTGTACATACCTGCATTTGGACTGTACATACCTGCATTTAGACTGTACATACCTGCATTTGGACTGCACATACCTGCATTTAGACTGTACATACCTGCATTTAGACTGTCCATACATGCATTTAAACTGTACATACCTTCATTTAGACTGTACATACATGCATTTGGACTGTACATGGCATGCATTTGATGCTGGGAATGGGCACCTCCTAGTTCTGTGTTCACATGTTTTGGGGAAATATCAACAAGTTCCATTTCACATTTGCCTTTTTTCAGGAAAGAGTGTCAACATACACTAATGTAATCCTCATTCAAGGAGAAGGATATCATACTTTGTTCCTACCATCTAGAAGGTAATTCTAACCAAGGTTATTACAAAGCATGGCTAAGTGAATTTGCCTCTCTGATCATCGAGGATTTTTTCATTGGGAGAAAGAAGAATGTGGACTTCTGAACTGGCACCAGCAATGGTGAGCAAGAGAGAGCATCACATCGCATCAGCACCGAGGGTGGGGTCCATCCTTGGGTCAGGCAGATGGTTTTATTTCCCTCCAGAAAATGTGGGCTAGTTTCACTTTTACCTGGGATATCTGATCTCAGTCTCCTTCCTGTCCACGGACGTCCCCCTCCAACACCCTCACTGCCCACCTAGCTTATATTTCCCAGAAATCAAGGGCAAAATGTTTTGGGTCAAACTGTACAGACATCATCATTGCATTTTATGGCTACAGATAACTACTGATTCTCCACCAAAGGATGTTTAGAGCTGACATTGAAAGCAACTTAAATTCTGATTAGAAAAATAATGCAAGAACCTGGCTGGGCTCACTTTTGCAGAATTCCTCCCCCTCAATAAGAGGAGATTTAAAGCTAAGTAATGGGACCTGTCAACCTCTGAAAACAACCTACTTGGAATCTTCTTTATTAAAATCTGAGAATAGTTTTCTGGCAACTTAAGACAAAGCAAACCTGCATTTACCCAGTTCCTTCTGTGGAGACAAGGACATACTTTAGACTTTGCCACCCCGTGGGGCAGGTTGCAAAGACCACTTTTCAAGCCGGAGTACATGGCTCTGCAAGGTAACATCTACCCCCCATGATGCCCCTGGCACAAAAGACCACTTTGCCCAAATGCATATTTACCCAGATATGTGAGGTAAGAAATGGCTGGATATTCAGGTGAATGGCCACTGACATAAAGCAGGGGGGAATGAAATGGCCTTCTCCCAGAGAACAAGGCCTCCCACGGGGCTGGAGAGCAGGCAGAAGCCTGAAGGGCAGTGTGTCCAACACACAAAACATGCAGGGTCCCTGCTCTTACATACTGTGTTAGTTATTTTACCAAAAAGTATGTGCGATGTGCATTGTCAATTTTAAGATGCTCTCTAAATTGGAGTACCTCTTACATAAAGTTAGTGGTCTAATCGTTAATCTGATAAATTGCAATGAATACTCTGAAGACCATCAATACGTACGTACAACCTAGAAACCCAGGACAGATAAGGGTCTTTTTTTGTAGTTTTTGGCCGGGGCCAGGTTTGAACTCACCACCTCTGGTATGTGGGGCTGGCGCCCTACTCCTTGAGCCACAGGCACCGCCCCAGATAATGGTCTTTCTTTACACACTAACAATAGGCCTGTTGTTTATATTTAGAGATTCCTTGCTGGAGGACAAGGGGAGCAGGCCCAGCGCAGTGTATACGTGCTCCCGAGTGCGGTGTCTGTGTGTACCTCCCAAGTGAGAGCAGCGGGCCCTTTTCTGTGTTTCACCTGCTGGAGCTCTTGCTCTCAGTACACGCCCTCTGGGGGCTGGGGAGAAAACTCAATGCCCACATCTGACACACAGCCAATAGTACACAACAGGGGCTTTTCCTCAAGATTTCCCCTACAACAACTTCTAACAGAAGAAACTTTGGTGCTGTCTTTGACAAGGACACCAGCACTCATGTTATAAGCCTGCCATTAAGTGTCCTGACAGGAGAGCCAGGTCTGGCCAGCTTGCCAGGCAGGTTCCCTGCAAGTGGAGGGGGCACATCCTGTGGCCATAGAGGGAGCATAGTGTTCAATCAGGAGGCTCCAAGTGGGAAGAAATGAACGAGTGGGGAGCCGTACTGGACATGAACCCTGCACGGTCTCATGCTGACACCTCGGGCTTCACGGATGAAGAAACAGGAGAAGGTTCAGGAAGGAAGGCAAGTGATTCCCCTTGTTCACCAACCCAAGGCCAGCTAACCTGAGAAGCCAGAGCCCTCTGCCTCCAAGGACTCCTTGGTCAGCACCACATCCTTCCCGAAGAACAAAACTCAAGGTTATCATTTTTGCTTTTGTGTGGAATTAAATCATTTGGACCACACAGCACAGCTGACAAAATGGGATTCAAATTGCTTAATTTAAGAATGCCTCCAAAAGTGTTTATATTATCAACAATGACTTGTGTTATAGATTCAAGAAAATGACCTCTCTCAGATGAGGACTGACCAGTCACATGTGAGCAATTCATTACTCCGGGCTGGATTCTGAGAACAGGAGGCTGAGCCTGGCGACTGTCATATGGGCTTTAGAGAATGCTGAGAATCCCCCAGCCTGCCTTGCATCACCAATGCAGATGTAGTCTGAAGCCTAAATAAACCAGAAAAGGCCTAAACCTTCATGTGAAAGTGTGCCAAGGAGGCTGAGGGGGAGGGTGGCGCTTGGTGACTCTGGAGGTGGCTGTGGCTCTTCATGGGTTCAATAAACCTATACTGGCTTCAACTTTGCAGAAGGCCAAAGCCCAGAGCTGACTCATGGTGGCATGGTGCAGGGGCGAGCACCCAGGGACTCCTAAGATGAGTGTTTCTGTCCTGAGTGATGCCCAGGGCCTTCCTCACCCCTGCAGTGCCCTACAGGGAAAATTCACTGTCAGAGAGAGAATCAAGAAAAAGTTCTCTTAAGACTTTTTGATAGATGCAGAAGAGTACATTTTTATCTCAGTAAAATTCTATTTGGCCAGATTCAGAAAAATGTTCACTGAATCAAATGCTGACATTTTAAATAAGCTAAATTAAGCTAAATTTACCATTTGGTTATCAAACACTGAAAGTAAATCCAATCACTAAAGAATGGAGAAAGTAGTTTGGAAATAAAAATTGTGTGGACTTTTTTTTATTGTTTGGGATTCCTTGAGGGTACAAAGAATTAGGTTACACTGATTTTATTTTTTAGGTAACATCCCTCTTATAATTGTGTTCTCCCTCCAAGAGGTGTGTCATACACTGAGTCCTCCACCCCTCCCTCCTCCTCTCTCCCAGCTCCCTCATTTTCCTTCCTGCTCGGTTTAGCTCATCTACTGCCTTCATATTAGAATTAAGTGTGTTGGATTCTTGTTTCTCCATTCTTGTGATGCTTTTCCAAGAAGAATGAGTTCAAACTCCATCCAGGTTGATACAAAAGATGTAAAGTCTCCTTTCATGTCAACATTTTAAAGTAGAATCTTGGCAAGAAGGCCAGGCACAGTGACTCCTCCCTGCAATCCCAACACTTTGGGAAGCTGAGGCAGGAGGATCACTTGAGGTCAGGAATTTGAGACCAGCCTGAGCAAGGGTGAGACTCAATCTCTGCAAATAGCAAAATCAGCCAAGTGTGGTAGTAGTCCCAGATACTTGGGAGGCTGAGGTAGGAGGATCGCTTGAACCCAGGAGTTTGAGGTTGCTGTGAGCTGTGATGAGGCCACAGCACTCTATCCAGGGTGACAGAGTGAGGCTCTGTCTAAAAAAATGTCGACAACAATATATGAATATTTAGACCTAATACTGATTTTAAGTACTTTCCATGCTTTCTTATTTTGTCTCCTTATTCTTTAATTTTTTGCATTCAAAGTCAACACAAAATTAGTATTGATAGAACTGATATGGACTTGTATTTTGAGTGCATATCAACACTACAGATCTAGTGTACCAGTTTGCTGAGGACCCACAACACCTGGCCTTTCATGTCCAGGGAGACAGGGGTCCTCGAAGCAGCACTCCCGCCTTCTGCTCAGGCCAGGTGAGCTCCCCACAGTGGACACGCTCTTTCCATCTCAGGTCATACAGGACACTCATAACACATGGCCTGGATACAAAGCTCAATGAAAGAGTAAATCCCGGCGCTCTGGGAGGCTTGAGAAATGTGTTTCAACATGACCTACTGGTCCTCAGCTGCAGCACAGGGTGGAGGATGGACAGAGTCTAGGGCAGAGCCCAGCTGATGTGACAGTCAGACGCATGAGCAACGAAACATATCTTTTCCTAGACAGTAACATTTGCTGTTTGCCCCTAATCTCTGATTATCATAACTTCAAATGTTATGAATCATTACTTATTGATCGGCTTAAGTGCACTTTTGCAGCATGATAGCAAAGCACGATCCTATCTGCTCACTAAACTCCATGTAAGGAGGAGAGTATGTAAAAAGCTATCTTTATTTTTATACAATTAGAGGGAATACCACATAAAGCACTGTGTACATGAGCAGAAATATTACACCCTCGACGTGGGTTTAGCTCGCCATATAAATGCTGCACATATCAGGTTATAAAACCATTAGCACTGATGGCTTTTAAGGAGAACCGTATGCGATGACTCATGCTTAGTTCATTTGTGCCATTTGGAAATTAAGTATTCTTAATTGAGGTAATGCACTACAAGTTTCAATGGTTTTCAGCAGAGGGGACACATAATTCCACTGTAATTTGAGCATGATATTCTAATTGATTAATTGGTTTTTCTTGTAAGGTTGCAAAGGAGTTTTCAATGTAAAAAGGTTATCCACATTCTCTGTAAGAATAAAAATGTCTGAGATTGCACTATAAATTAGTGGTGCCCTGGCGGGAGAAGCGTGGGGTGAGATGACCACTTTACTCTCAACAAGTGAATTCTGTGTTTAAATTACGTCAGTTTACAGGCAAAAGCAGAATGAGAAGAAACGGAAGGGAAAGATAAACAACAAATGGAAAACCAACCCCACAACCCATCACACTGGAAAGAAGAGTCCACGTGTGTCCAAACACGACGTGATTATGCGGTCACCGTCTCCGATGAAAGTTGCTCACGGAGACATCCCGACTGACTGGGGACAGACACGGAGACCGTCCTCCTGGCTCTCTCTTGCTGGGCCCCGAAATGCTCCTCTCATTTAATCAGCCCTTTCCTTAATGGCTGTGCTTTGTAATCTGAGTGAAAGCTCATTTGTCATCTGCACGTCAACCTCTTTCCAGTATCTTTCTTTCTTGTCTTCTTTGGCCCATAAGAACATGGTTAACCTTGTTGGGCAGAACAGAAAGAGATGGAAATTTCAGATATTAATAGGAAAATGTCGGGGAGCTAGGTGAGTGTGGCTTTAATAAGAGAAGGAATCGGGTAATGGAAAGGCGATCAGCTAGGATTGCAGGAGGGGGCACTCGGTACAAGGTCGTGGTCTGGCTGGAGAAAGATGATGCAGCTTCCTGACTCATACCTTAGACGCACAATAGGAAAGCTTGCAGGTGCTCAGTGGGTCGGGACTTGGCTCAAGAGCAGTTGTTCACGGGGTCCCCACCTTGAGCACCTTGAGAGTGCAGACTGGTTGCCTGCAATCTTGTGGAAATCCCCATTCTGGGGCACATGTTGAGGGATAAGGTCCTGCCTGTCAAACCAAGTCCTGGCCCACGGTCCCAGGACCACCTCTGAGTAGCAGGGACCTGAGATTGGAGTGAGGAGGAAATTGGGGTCTGGAGACATTGGCACTTAAAGATAAAAACATGCTCTGAACTGGGACTGCTGAAGCCTGGAGAAGCAGAGGCTTTGGCACATCATAGGTAAGTTTAAAGATCGAAATATTTTACAAGAATCAATTTATTTATTTTTATCTCCCTTTAGCTCAAGGGCCAAACTTAGCTGAAAACAAAATGAATTACTAATTGGGAAAGTTTCCCTAAGCCATTTATCCCAGGTACCCACAGTAATGTGGGGACCTGCCTGTGCCGAGGACAAGTTAGGCACCCTGCCCACCACCACGCTCCTGTTCAGGGACTTCAGAATTTACTTCTTGGTTTAGAAGGTTGACTCACATCCATGAAATTTGGTCACAATGTTAGGAAAGAGACGGAGCTGTGCAAATCTTGGTAATTAAGACACACAAACTACACTTTGGGGAGAATTTTTTGTATGAAAGTTATTTTATATGGTACAAAAGGATTAGAAATGGCATTGAACTTTGTCGTGAAGATCCTGGAGTTTGGAGGCAGGAATATATGATGTCCCTCCCTTGAACAGTGAACGACTCTGTCTCTGTGTCTCACCACCCGTCTCCCTCCATCTCTGCCTCCCTCTCTCTCTCTATTTGTCTTTCTCTCACGTGTGCCATGTCCTCACCTCCCCGACCCACTCCTACCTCCTGCTCACTCTTATTTTAAACAATTGCTTGCTGAAGAACCTCTGGGAAAAAGGACAGCACCTGAGCTGCCTCCGGTAGACGTGCAGCTACTGGTGACGTTTAACACAGATAGACATGTGTCCACACCTCCTAGCCCCCCACCTCTCCTCTTTGCCTGAGTTTCGACTCCTGAAGTGTGTCCCCTCCATGCAGGGGCACACCATTCCCTCCCGAGCATCAGCTGACACCCTGTCCAGGTACGCTCCTGATGTAGAGACCACAACTCTTTCCCATCACGGTTCAGGTTCAAAGCAGCCCTAAAGTCATCATGTGGTGACACTGTGACATCATCGGAAAGAGCTGTGTCCACTCAGCGACCCAGCCTGAGTCACAGAGCAGCGTGGTGTCATCTGGGAATCAAATGAAGACGGATGAGCTTCTCTCTAGCAGCCTCACTGGGCCTCTCATTAGACCACAAAGTATTCCTGGAGAGAGAAGGCCGAAGTGGGGCCACAGGGTGGCGCAGCTCAGGAAGACATGGGACTAAGAAAAAGGCTCTTTTCTGAAATCTTACTCATAAAGAGAAGTCAACAAATCAGAAAACTAGATGCAGGACAAGGCGCAGGGGCCACATTTGCCCTCGAATTCAGTTAATTGGCTGTTGATTTTCATTTTAATTTAGGTCACCCAGTCTTACTGCATAATGAGAAATGAAACTTTTGGGGTAAAGAAGGAGATATCCAGCTGAACTCACTCCTGCTCAGGGTCCTGTGCATGAATTATGCACCTGTGGAATTCACATCTCAGAAGGAAGCTAATAACTGACTAAACTTCTTTGCATCTGACCAGATTAATGAGAACCAGGATGCTTTGAGGTGACATTTAAATCTCCTCTCAAAGAATCTTAAATATAAAACTGAACATAAATAAAAATAACTAACACTATACTTGGTGTAGTGAATAGGCTCACATCAGCCAGCTGCAGGAGACTGAGGTGACGGGGTGACGGGGTGATGGGCTGCCTGGCTCCCTGTGCCTCCTTTCCCTGGCAGTCTGGGTTTAGGGAGAGCGAGCTCCCTGGCGGGACCTGCACAGCGACGCCCAGAATGCGGAGCGGGTGCCTCTGCCTCTCTGTTTGGGCTTCAGCCATAAATACTTTCTGGGCTGTTCTCTACCCTCTGCACTCCGTCCTCCAGAGCTCTGCTGTCACTGTCTCCTAAAACAGAAACACAATCATAATCCAGCCACTAAAACAAGTCCGTCGTCTCCAGGACGCCGATCTCCCGGCAGGGCCACAGGCATCCCTCTGGCCCTTCATGGAGGGGTCGGGGAGGAGGTCACAGTGGACATGCAGGCTCCGCTGGCCAGGCTCAGTGGAACTCACCCTGCTGTGAGTGGCAAACCAGAGCCCGAGGCCAGGAAAGGCTGGTGGGGCGGGGTGGGGCGAGGAGAGGTGGGGAGGGGTGGAGAGGGGAGGGGAGCGGCGGGGTGGGGGTGCTCCTAGGCACCTGCGGGAGAAGCTCGTGGCGGAGCTCCGCAGGCTGGGGCCACTCTCTCGCCTGCCCATCCTAGGACTGACGCGTTCTGGAGATGGCTCAAGTCTTTCATAGCCTCACTCCAGCCGCAGTGTCCTCATCTTTCCACTGGGTGTGAGGGTCTCTAAAGCGGGAGAATGAATACGTGAGAATTCACACGTGAGGGTCTGCACCGGGCAGGCAGCCTGCAGGGAGCCGATCCTCTCCTCTGAGCTCTTGGTCCCTGCAGCCGGGTCCCTGTGTGAACTTCTGTGTTTGTGCGATTGCCAGTTCCTGTCTGGACTCCGCTTCCAGGGACTCCAGGCATCCGCAGATGGGGCCTCTCACCTGCCTCCCTCACCTCTGTGCCTGTCCCTGTGGTGCCATTTATGACAAGGCTTCATGCCTGACCACACCTGTCCCTAAGTCTGTGACCTCTCCTCTTTGTAGAATAAACCAGGATTTGACTTATTGCTTACCAACTGGGACAGAGTAAATTTATTAAAATGTTCATGTATTTGAAGGCCAGGTGCAGTGGCTCACACCTGTAATTCCAGCACTCTGGGAGGCTGAGGTGGGTGGATTGCCTGAGCCACAGGTTGGAGACAAGCCTGAGTCAGGTCTCTAAAAATAGCCAGGCAGGTGGTGGTGGTGTCTGTGGCTCAAAGGAGTAGGGCGCTGGCCCCATATGCCGCAAGTGGCGGGTTCAAACCCAGCCCTCGCCAATGTGGCAGGTGCCTGTAGTCTCAGCTACTCAGGAGCCTAAGGCAATAGAATCGCTTGAGTCCAAGACTGAGATTTTTATGAGCTATGGCACCATGGCACTCTACCAAGGGTGACAAAGTAAGACTCTGTCTCAAAAACAAACAAACTATACATATATATACTCACGTATTTTAAAAATTCAGTCTTAAATGAATACAGAATACGCATTAGAAAGCATTTTAGATCCTACTAGCAGCATGCTCACCCTTCCTAAACTTCATCTTTAACATACTAGAGAGGGCCCCCTTAGAAATTCATTCCTTTCAGTTAAGAAATTATTCCAAGTACAATGCAAGACTCAGGAAAATGAGGCAGGTGCCGGTCAGTATTGTCGCTCCTTGGAGGAGCCAGCCTATCAGCATCACCGCTCCTCAGGGGAGCCAGCCTATCAGCATCGTGGCTCCTCTGAGGAGCCAGCCTATCAACATCACCACTCCTCAGAGGAGCCAGCCTATCAGCATCGCCGCTCCTCAGAGGAGCCAGCCTATCAGCATCGCCACTCCTCTGGAGGATCCAGCCTTCAGCATTTACTGCTTCTCGGAGGAGCCAGCCTATCAGCATCGCCACTCCTCAGAGGAGCCAGCCTATCAGCATCGCCACTCCTCTGGAGGATCCAGCCTTCAGCATTTACTGCTCCTCGGAGGACCAGCCTATCAGCATCGCCACTCCTCAGAGGAGCCAGCCTATCAGCATCGCCACTCCTCTGGAGGATCCAGCCTTCAGCATTTACTGCTCCTCGGAGGACCAGCCTATCAGCATTGCCACTCCTCAGAGGAGCCAGCCTATCAGCATCGCCACTCCTCAGAGGAGCCAGCCTATCAGCATCACCACTCCTCAGAGGAGCCAGCCTATCAGCATCGCCACTCCTCTGGAGGATCCAGCCTTCAGCATTTACTGCTCCTCGGAGGACCAGCCTATCAGCATTGCCACTCCTCAGAGGAGCCAGCCTATCAGCATCGCCACTCCTCTGGAGGATCCAGCCTTCAGCATTTACTGCTCCTCGGAGGACCAGCCTATCAGCATCACCACTCCTCAGAGGAGCCAGCCTATCAGCATCGCCACTCCTCAGAGGAGCCAGCCTTCAGCATCACCACTCCTCAGAGGAGCCAGCCTATCAGCATCGCCACTCCTCTGGAGGATCCAGCCTATCAGCATCGCCACTCCTCTGGAGGATCCAGCCTTCAGCATTTACTGCTCCTCGGAGGACCAGCCTATCAGCATCGCCACTCCTCAGAGGAGCCAGCCTATCAGCATCGCCACTCCTCAGAGGAGCCAGCCTATCAGCATCACCACTCCTCAGAGGAGCCAGCCTATCAGCATCACCACTCCTCAGAGGAGCCAGCCTATCAGCATCGCCACTCCTCAGAGGAGCCAGCCTATCAGCATCACCACTCCTCAGAGGAGCCAGCCTATCAGCATCGCCACTCCTCTGGAGGATCCAGCCTATCAGCATCGCCACTCCTCTGGAGGATCCAGCCTTCAGCATTTACTGCTCCTCGGAGGAGCCAGCCTATCAGCATTGACGCTCATCGGGAGGAACCAGCCTATTGTGGGGGCGGTTCTTTGTTGCAGGTGATAGTTGTGCCTTCACATCCAGGCGACGCAGCCTTCTGCCTTCTGCGGGCAGGACAGAGTCTGCTTTCTGCTTCTTCAGGGCCGTGCTTGGCCCAGGCAGGTAATAAATATTCATGACACAGATCAAACAACAAAGTAATCACTGACGCAGTGTTGTACATACAAAAACAGAAAGAAGTAGTGTGAGCTTTGACCCTGCACGGGGAAATCACAGCTCTTGGTGTGTTCATTTCAGTCCTGTACAAGTCACCAGGGGAGGCTTCACTCCGTGTATCCTGCAACATGACAGCGCCCGGTCCTTGAGTTGGAGACAGGCCTTTAGGGGGCGGGGGCAGCGTCAGTGCACCCCTGTCTCAGCAGGCACGACCATAGGGGCTTCTGGCAGAGGTGACCATGTCTGAGAAGAGGAAGGAGGCAGGGAGCTGGAGTGGGGCCGGGAGCGCATCAGCGTAGGGCGCAGCAGTGAGATGTCTGCGTTCCCAGGACAACATGCTGTTGTGAATACGTAAGCTTGAAAGGACTGGCCTTACGAGCCAGTGTCTTCATCTCAGGACTGTGTTTTACACCAGAAAGGAAGAGATGGGGAGGTAGAAGCCAGCCCATAAATACCGAGCGTCCGTGCTGCTGACGGAGAAGGGCCCTTTCCCAGCGGCAGGTGCAGCTCACAAAGTCGTTCCGGGAGGCGATTCTGACTGTTCGTATTTCTGATTCCTTCTGTGTTTCTAGCACAGGCGCAAAATCAATATTTAATGATGTGCGTGTCGTCAAAGCATGTGGCACTTTGAACTCAGTTATTTCTAATTTCTCAATAAATTTCACAATCCCTAAAACAAAAAATTCCATTATCCATGGTATCATTCTTCTTAACATTTCCCTTAAAGGGATGTAACATGTACCTTCTCTCTCCTCCTATGTCTGATCTCCCACCTCAATAAAATAAAATGTAAAATAAAAATGAGAGTGTCAGTCTATAAACAGAAAAGGAACAATCAGGAGGGGAGGGGCAGAGTAGATTTACACTTAGAGGGGTGGTGCAGAGCCAGTGGGCACCAAAAGCCAGCTTAGGGCAGGCATTGTGCAGGTGGCATGAGGGACACGGGGAGGGGTCGGAGCCGGGAGGCACTGGAAGACCCATCACGGGCATTCAGCAGGAGCTCTGAGGTTGCACCAGGAGAAACTGAAATGGTGGCAGAGGCTCCCAAGGGGGGGAAGGCTGCACAGCCAGCTGAGCTGAGGCCCTTGTAGACAACAGGGTCCGTTGCGTGCCTTTGAGGCCCAAGACAGGCCACAACTCAGAGCTGGCTGCTTCCCATCTTCTGAGCCTCTTGCCCTGCACTCACTGTCTCCAGCCCAAGCAGCTGATTGAAAACACCAAATGCAGCTTCCTAGATCACAAGAGCAATCATTCCATATGTCTGTAAGCTAAATTCTGTTCACACAAATGGGAACATTAATAGCTGGGAAGCTGCCCTCAAGAAACACAAGTGAGCCAAGTTCTGGGCCCAGCATGGCTCCCATCTGCTGGAACTCGAGATGCTTCTCAGGTGCTCAGCCAGGGCCGGGAGGGCAGAGCTGCGGGGAAGGGCCCAGAGAGCCAGATGCCAGGGCACTCCTTTCCTCGGGTGGTCTGTTTTCAATACATGTAAACACAGAGTTTCTGTTTCTGTTGTTTTTGGTTTTTTCCTGCAAATCTCTTCTTGTCTTCCTGCCTTCTTTTCTTTAAAGGACCATTTCCACCCAATGTGAGTGATGTCTGTGACCAGAAGTCACATTTATTTTTGCAGTAAGCCTGGAAAATAGTCCCCATGTAGGCCTGGGTCTTCCCAGTGGCTCCATCAGGGGACCGTCTTCATCCTCTGTCTCCGGGGTTGTGGGACTGCTGGACAAGAACACAGACAGGCAGCTCTCACAGCAAGGTCTCTTTGGAGCTGAGACAAAGGTATTTGTGAAGACCTGCCAAAGCTACCCAGAGTGGACGTGTTTCCCAGGAAACCCCGAAAACAGAAACAAAATCAGCAAAACCACCTGGGGTTCCCTAGCCAGGATGTATTGGTTGAAAGGCCACGGATGTGCACACCAGGGTCAGGACTGCTGGTGGGATTCCAGGATCCAGACCCAGAAGCTGCTACCTCCCCTCCCTGCCTGCCTGGACTCCAGCAATTTTCTGTTACCTCTGTTCTCTTATACTTGTTCTCAAAAGCCAGATCTTCCTACGAATAATCATAGAATTTTATTGTGCAAAGAGGGGATCATCACTCCAGACAGCAAATAATGTTCCCAGGAGGAGCCTGAGAACCCCCTAATGGCTCTGACCATAGTGTTCAGCCAGTCAGCATTCTAAGTCGTGAGGTTTTTAAAAATGTGCAGTAAATGCTTAGGGTAGGTGGGAAAGCATTTACAAACCCAAGTGTGTGTGTGGGCATGCTCAGGGACTGAGACCGATACTATTTACTCCAAAAACATAGCTGTAGCACAGTTTTTTCGTTGATCTAAAATACAATATTTAAAAAAAAATTTAGAAAGGGAATCGACCCTCTTCTTAAAATAAAATTTTAAAACCCATCAAAGTTTAAAAAGAATAAAAAAAAGAATCTCTGTACGGTTATAAAACTCTTACAAGGTTCTCTTAAATTCCTTAAATTGCTATCTTAGATATTTGGGGTTTAAGTCAGCCTAGAAAGAAAGTGCTCTCCCCCTTGGCTGCTGGCTGCCCCAGGACAGAGTGGTGGGTAGAGAATCGCAGCTGGAAGGACATCTGATTGCTCCGTGTCACCCGCCAGCACTTTGTGTACGTGCTAACACACGCTCCGTATTACTAGCTAACCAGTGTTTCAGTGACGATGTCATAATAGTTATAGGACTAAAAACACAAACCAACAAGACAAGGCAAGTTCAAAGTAAAGAATTCAGTTGGATTTGAACCACTTTAGGGTAAGGAGAATTGGACAATGTTCATCTTGAAAACAGAAGGTAAAGGAGAAAGTGTGTGACGTGGGTACTCGAGTATCTTTGAGACTCGGCGTTCTCACCTGTGAGGTGGGATGATGTGACCCAGCAAGCAGGTTCATTGTCTCTTCACTCAGCAGAGACTCTTGAGTACCGACAAGGTGTCTGTCAGATGCTCTTAGACTCTCTGGGTATCCATCTGTGACGAAAACCTGACAAGGCCCCTTCAGGGTGGGTCGGACCCTAGTGTCAGGAGAAAGACCATGGCTGGCACACAGCCCCTCGCATGGTGCCTGGCGGAGCCCACTGCGCCTGCAGATGAACACACAGGTCAGGGTGCAGCATGGTGCAGGAGGCCTGGCCCGACCTGCACACCCAGTGCCCACATCCTGGTGGTTGATACATATTGTCCTGCAGGCCTTGCCGTAGGTACCCAGGGCAGAGCCTCCATCTGTGGGAGAGACCAGTAAGTATTCAAATTGTTTGTACTGAATGGCAGTGGAGCTCCCCAAGTCATCACCACGCGTTGGTCTGTCCAGTAGGGAGTGAATATTCTGTTACACAGCAACACTTCCGTCAAATAACTGCCTAGTTTTATCATTGCATTACTTTCCATATTGAGAGACTGAAAAGAATTCCACACCAGAATGCCCAGTGCCTGGAAAGAATCGATTTTGAGGGCACCTGAAGTTGTGTTCTGTTTGCTGCACCGTGTGACAGGGCCTCACCACCCGCCCGGCTGCGGGCGCCTCGCTCTCTAACCACCTGGTAATTGCTGCCTGCTTAATGGCGGTGATTCATCCACCTGGCGCTCCTGGCTGGGACCGTAATTAGACAATTCCATGCTGCTGTGCCGGG
Organism: Nycticebus coucang; assembly: GCF_027406575.1. Classification (NCBI taxonomy): domain Eukaryota; kingdom Metazoa; phylum Chordata; class Mammalia; order Primates; family Lorisidae; genus Nycticebus; species Nycticebus coucang. The sequence continues at coordinate 70,743,926 of NC_069798.1, read as the reverse complement.
TCCCTTCTTGGGCCCAGTCTATACTGCAGTTAAGTGATGCCAGTGATAAACATGTTTAAATAGAGTTCTGCTCTTGGGTTCACTGAGCAGGGACACGTTTTATTTTTGTTAGGACAGAAAATGGCGTTAAATTGGTTTATTTATATGGGGTTGTGGCCAGCATGGAATAGACTCCTTAGACCAGTTCTAGCTTACTGATTGAACAGAATTAAGGAATCTCTAGTCTAAATTGATTGGCAATGTTCTGCAACATGCTTTCACTATTTTCATGTTATTTTTCAAATTCCAGATACTTTTTAAAAGAAAAATAAAAAGATAAAATAAAACTGCTAGGTGCTATTGCAAATTTGTCTAATTTGGCCCAAACAGCCATGCAGTGGGACACACAGCACATAACTCCATAAATACACATTCAACAAGGGACTGTGAAATAAATCTAACAGTTGGTTTGCAATCAGGAATAATACATAGAATATCAGATTTTATGTTAGAATATTGGACATATAACTTTGGAAACAACATAGATTTAAGTGAGGAAAAACTACTAAACTAACCAACTTTCCTAAAAGAACATTTTAATCTGGAAAGTCACAAAGGTACAGCTGCGGGTTGTGGCGGGTGCCTGTAGTCTCAGCTACTTGGGAGGCTGAGGCAAGAGAATCACCTAAGCCCAAGAGCTGGAGGCTGCTGTGAGCTGTAACGCCAGGGCACTCTACCAAAGGCAACAAAGTAAGACTCTGTATCTTAAAAAAAAGAAAGAAAGAAAAAAGAAAGTCACAAAGATAAATAGATGTGCTGAGTAATTTTTCATTACACTGTGGGAATTCAAGCCTTGATGGAAGGAAAGAATGCCGGATGTATCCAGGTGGCGTCTGTCCTGCCCATTGGAGCCATTCCCAACTATATAAACAAGGCTACAAATCTTCGTTTCTAGGCATTACACCGAAGGACAACCACAGTGAGTAAGGCTGATCTAGATACTCTAATAAAATACCATTCTGAACAGGGCAGCCTATTGTACATTTGCAAACATATCCTAAAATGTCATTACGTTGTAGTAAGATTAAAAACATTGAATCCTGCTGTGACCTTTCTGCAGAGAAAGAAAGTTTAACCCTGAAGCAAAATTTATATTGAGAGTTGCTTGTCTCTTCATTCAGAGCTCTCTGTGCTCCTGCAAAATGTAGAATTATTTTTCTTAATTTTTGTGGCTCTCAAATTAGTTACTTTAGGGTAATTTAAAAGTGCATGTTCTGACACCAAATTACGTCGACTAAATTTCCTGTCTTCAGCACGTCCACTCCATACCGGACAATTTAAGGCTCAGCATGCCCAGGTCCAGGGCTAGGGTAGGTGCTCTCCGTGAGGCTCGCTGAGGGAGATGAGAAATTAATACTCGAAACAGATTCACCTCGGCCAGTGCATGTTCTTTGTTGACTCACAAGTCGTCGGCTACATTTAGCACTTAGAGGCTCCCCAAGTTCGTGCAGAGAGGCTGTGCTTGTTGGCTTTTCCAAAGCCCGTGCAGACAGTTCAGAGACTGAGGTATTGCTGAAGTGAAAACACATTTAAATTTCCAAAAGGAAAAAGAAGGGAAAAAAAGACAGCAGAAGCTCCCCAAACAATGGCGTTACGGCTTCCTGGTGACAGCAACTCTCTCTTAACAGCCTCGAGTGTTTAACATATTGAAACAGTTCATCTTCCTCCAATGAACTTTAATAACCCTGCCAGGTGAGGAGCCGCACTCCATACTTCTTCATGTTGTCTCTGCCCTCAACGCGTCTGCGCTGACGCGCTCGTCACGGGCCGGGCGCGCGCTTATTACCGTCATCAATAACGCACCCTGCCCGCCGCAGCCCGGCCTCACCCTGCCCGGTGCCCTCACCCTCTCCCCAGGGCCCGCACCCTCCATCCCTGACCGGTGCGCACCGCCCAGTTCCCTTCGCTCAGCTCAGTTTTCTAAAGTAACACGACAAGGGGCAAATATGATTTGACTGGGTGGTGTCAAGGAACAAGAAAACCCATTTGGAAGATTTTCCTTTGGGGCCAATTTATACAGATAACCCATTTTTACACTTCCGATCAATCTCTGCTCACTCACCATAGTACTTGGAAATAAATACCAACCTTCCTGGGTACTGTGCTAACCAAGGGTTAGTTTTTAAATTTCTTTTTTATGCACATGTCTAAAAATTAATGAAGTGGGGAAAAATAATAATACTCTATTTTTCCTAAAAGGCTAATAATGCACTTTACTTCCCAATACTAATTTTGTAGCTCAAGTTTGATTTTTAAATGTCAACATTTTTATATAAGGATAATAAATATTTTTTATTTTATAATTGTCTTGAAAAATGGATTTCGAATTTTATTAACAGCCTGAGCATCATCCCTGTGTTTTCCCACACCAACACATACACAAAACAGGGTGACACAGAAAAAACTGTGCCCTTTGACACAGAAAAAACTGATGATCACATTCACAGACATGATTACGTGTGTTAGAGACAAGTCTGCCCAAATTTTAGGGGTTGAAAACATTCACACTTAGTATGACTTCTTCATAAAGGGACTGTCACAGTCAGGTCTGCTGTGGTTCCTTTGTAAAATTAACACATGAGACCAAGAACAAAGTAAAATAAAATGTTGGCAGCTGGAGCCGTGGAAACCCTGTCTCCCAATAGCATAATGGGAGCAGCAACTCTAAATTGGGGACTGGATTGCAGAATTCCATAGCAGATTTTCTAGAAATGCAGTTGAAACACCGTGGGCCAATTACATGTGCTTAAGACCTGCATATATGCACTTAATATACTCATGCCTAAGTGCCACTGACATGGTAAAATTTGCACATTCCATTTTTAAACTAGTATTTGTAAATGTCATAATCAAATAGAAAAATATTAATCAAAATGCAAAATGCATATTTATAATAGAGAAATGTCACTGTTATTGGCTATAAGGCTTCAGTCTAGGTGCTGTATGTTTGTGGGGAGGGTTTCCCTAAAAAGTATAACCATCTTTGCAAGAGGCATAAAAAATATCATCTGTAAACTAAGGGCTTTTCCTGTTGTTTTGCTTTTCATTTGAATTTTTAAGAGCATATTCCACTCATAGTCTTACCAAGCTTTCATTATTTGTCAAATCGAATTTTACTTTTACATTGTCCCAGATGCCTCTGTGTACTCAGAGTGGTGCTAACCTCAGTCTCTGTGCACAAACCGAGAAGGAAACATTAGACCGAGGCCCTGGGAAGTCCCATGACCCTGAGATGTTAATGGATGGGAGACAATGGGCATCATTGTTCAGATGCATACCTATGTTTAAAACCCATCAAGTTTAGCTTATTTTGCCACAAATGATAAAAAAAGGAAGACCCTCAATTTCTAGAAATACAGCAGACACAAAGTTATATCGAGACTCTGGGATTACAAATACTGCAGGGATAACACAGATGAGAAAAGAATCTGAAGGGCAGTTTTAAAACTGTCCTCACCTTATGTAAGCCACACTAATTAATCATACCATTATTTTCAACACATTGAAATGAATTTCTTCCCCTAGTTTCACCATCCTCACCTACAGTTCTTCGTAGCAGAGAAATGAAGATCTTCCCCACCAGGCAAGCTGATAAGAAAATGATTACAACACATCCAGTTGGGTCGTAATATTTACGGTAATAAATTTTTTTTTATTTATTAAAATAAATACAGCAGGTCCAAGCAAAGATTCTGAGTGACAATAAAAATCTCAATATGCAAAATTCAAATTTGATTCATATTGCAGAGTAGCCTAAATTAAACACGGAGTTTAGCTTCTTAGCCCATGAAAGCATCCTGTTTTAAAAATAGTATTTCAATTAAAATAAAGGCTTTAAGATAAATTAAGTATTTAATTTTGCATAAAATATATAATGTAGATAAAAACACAACAGTTACCTTTTTCTGACATGGTATGTTCTTATAAACATATAATTTTAAATTTTATAATTTAAAATTTTAAATTTTGTATAAACCTCTCTTGGTTACTGATTTCCTTCAAATATGTTCTAGGTACAAGTGTGTTTTTATTGTTTTCCTTGCATATGTATGAAAGTTAACAGAAAACACAAACTCTAAAAAAACTTTAAAGCAGTAGTGTATGAACACTTTTCCCTGCTCACAGTTTGACTGGATTTCAGCAACGCTGGCCTTTCTGACAGATAATTGTCTTTCCTGTGGAACCCTGGTAAGATCACATATTTAAACCACTCGGAGGGTCACACAGGGGTCACACCTTCTCCAGCTGTTTCTGAGGGGGTGGAAGAACACAACAGAATTCAGAGTTTTAGTTTATAAAGAACAGGTCATTTCATTTCAAAGAGTCACCTGCCTTGACTGAGGACAAAATCTATTTTTGAATATTTTTGAATAAACAATACATATATCTGAGACAGATCAATGTCTGACAAGCATCCGATTCCTCCCTCCAGACCCCCTTACACAATGCAATCTTGATGACATCCTTAGGAGAGCGCGGATGACCTAACTGAACAGCGTTTTTTAAGCAAATGCCACATGGGAGCAAAATCAAACCGTGCTAGTCAAAAGGGCTGAATTATAAAATTATAAATTCTTTAGAGATTAAGAAACATAAACCCAGAAGGGCAAAGTATGTACTGTATGAAGTGAAATCCACGTAACTGTTATAACAGAATGCCAGATAGACCTGGGAGTCTAACATAAAAAATAAAAGTGCGCGCTTTTAACATTCTGTAGTAACCCCATATGGCAACAATAAAATCGACATGAGTAACGACTTTGATCTTCCATAGCACTATCTGTGCAAGCAGCTCTAAGAAAATATGGCCTTACTAATAAACACTTAATGGCATTGTCATCCTTTTCAAAAGATGATTTTTTTCCTTTATGAAAAGTTTTCTATGTAAATACATCGTAAAGTTACTATGAAGCATGGTCTTAAGGTGCATCAAAAATGTCTAACCAAAACCCCTGTTACTTTTGCCAGTATATGGATCGTAAAGTTTTGACAAGTGATAAACTTGTTTGACAAATGACATTGGATGTTCTCAGAAGGAAAAGAGAAAATAGGTGTAAGAAGCGTTCATCGGGTTGTTTGCTTTCTGGAACGAAGGCAGGGTCCGTCCGTTCCCTCATATCAGGCTTCAGGAAACATGGGAAGGATTTTAAGAGTGGTTTTCTTTCCAGTTAATCATTGAACTATAATAACTTAATATTCAAGACGACACGTTATAAAAATATCCCCTGTCTGCTTTGCCAGTGTTTTATAATAATGCTTCCTTTTGGACTTTGGAAATAATTTTCCTTTCTTCAGCAACTCTGCAGAATAATTCTCACTGACTGCAGTGACACCTACTGCTGGCTGAATTGCTCTACCTGGGCCCAAGATGCACAAGTACGGTGGTTCAGCCAGGCTGTATGAAGAGGGAGGGAAAGATGTAACTTGGGGTGTGATTCCTAACAAAACCAGTGTCAGTTGTGGAACTGCCAGTCAGCACATCTCCCCTCAACCCCTGCATTTGTGGACTCGCAGTTTTGTCCCCACCAGGGCAGCCGTCTTTCCAGGCTGACTCCCTGAAACCAAATATCTGCAAAGAGCTCAGCTACACCTCGGTATAAACCACTCCCTGATTAGCAAAATAATTACCCAACTGCACCACACACCGCGTAGAGAGTCAAGCTTTTATTTTAAACAAGACAATGTTAATTTTCTCTTAGAACATCTGTGACCCATTCATATAACTGCTAAATGAAGACAATATTATTTTAAATCACTATGTTGTTACCTTCCCAACCTTAAGAACAGCCAGGAAATACTGAAACCTTAGGCTGGGATCCCCAAGGTGTTCACTTGAATTCTGCCTTTGCAATACCCAGGAACATTTCTAGAGCCAGTTTTCCCCTTTTGAGATTTAAAGTCACATCAAAAGCACAATAATAATTTTAAAAACATTTAATTTTTTTAAGTGAGCATGCTGTAAATTTTCATATTGTAGAACTATAGCCATCTCTGAGGTTGTTTTTCTAAAACATGAGACTTTCTCCCCATCGCCCCACCCTCCACCCTCAGCTCTCCAGCACTGTCTCTGCTTTCAATGTCAACCACTGAAGAATGATCCAGTATTAGGGAGAATAACTCTTTTTCTATATTACTTATCTTAAAGAAATCACTTTTTCAAACAAGAGAGAAGATTTCAGTCTCAATATTTCCATTGGAATAAGCAATGTTTGCTTTCTCTTTTTCATTTTGGAGAGAAAAATCACAGAGTGAGAATATTCAAATCCAAGCTAGTTTTCTGCTGGTGTTTAATAAGCTTACACATATACAAATGCATTTTATGTCTGTAGCATATACTAGGCATGTATAATTCTAGGATAAATAAAACAGGAGAACTAAACATAATTTAAACAAGTAATAAGAACTTCATTTCCCCACACAGCACATACAATTGCAGCCCTGACAGAGCTCATCACTCTGTCTTGGAGTAATATAACTTAGTTTTGAATTGCTGTCCTTAAAATCTGACAATGGAAAACAAGTGGGAAGTATCCATTAACAGGATCACAAAAGTTAAGAAGGAGAAGTTGCTCTTAGAGAATCAATTATTGTTTGTTACTCTATAGTGCCACCACATGGGGTGATATTTGAATATAATTCAACTCTTTCAGACTCAGGAAGCTGCTGTAAATAATACTCTGCATACTTCGGTAAGACAGCAAAGAGAGATATCTAATCTGTGTAGTGTGTGAAGTTCAAAATGTTTCCTTGTGAAAACAGAGACGTCCCATTTCTAAGACCATGAATGCACTGTAGTAAAACCCAAACAGCCAAACTGCTTTATTCCATCCATAAAAAAAGAACCATTTGGTGAAAGGAAGCATTACACATTTTCTATTTAAATCAGTTTATAAGAAGCAGATGTTAAGCTTTCCTTAGTAAGAAAAAAAAGGGAGTTATAAATGAATCAAACTAATTTTTCAGTAGATTTCTTACGCTCCCTTAGTACTCAACATTTTTTGTGGTTTTAGTAATATTTTAAATGACCATGTATGTTCCTAATGTAAATGGCTTTAGCAAATTTCTTTAAAAATATCAGATGCCATGCTAGGGATGTCCACCAAATTAAATGCTAGTTTAGAAAAATGAACACATGCAGCTCTCAAATCACATTAACTAGAGAATCTTCAGAATAAAAATCACCACATAAAGAGCATCTATGAAAAATGCAGCCCAGGCCCAGAGTCTAGGCTCTAATAAAGCGTCTGTGATTTCAGATTTCATGATCTCTGTCAATTGGCTGTAAAGTATAAATTGCAATTCAAGCAAGTTTGAGAGCATTTTCTTTTCATGTAGAGGAAGTTGGCATAAAAGGGGGTGACGGTTTACATCCAAGCCTCGGCCAGGAAGCGATCACATCTCAGTACCAGGCCCACACCCGGCCAGCGCCCCACCAGGCTCACCAGGAGAAGGTGCCTTCCCTGGTAATTGTCTCTAAAGAGCTTTAATTAAATGCTCGACCCAGATGGTCTCACTAGAGGCTTTTATGCTCGAACATTTCTAAAGAGCAGGGCTTAGGAGTTGGCAGTCCGGCCCGGGTGTCAGACTGTGGCTGCCTTCCGATGCTTCCTGGAACTCGTTCCTAACAACCCACCTCACTCACTGAACTTCACCACTAATTTTTCCTTAGACTGCATTAATGAATCCAATAAATAAAGCATTGTATCATCCCTCCAGAATGAACATTAATTTTAGAACAAAACATTAATCAATTTAAATTTATGTACTAATGCAGACACAATCAATTTCAACTTCTTATGACAATTAGCAAAGCTTTTGCTACATCCCTGAAACACACTGACCCATCAATTACGGTTTGCATCAAAGTGAAGCTAATGACACTTCCTTAGTCCGTAGGCTGTCAGCAACCCACCTGATTGGTCCACTTGGGTGCAGCAAATCAATTAATATAAATTATACATGCACAAAAAGATGGGTTAATATCATAAGTTAATTTAATTAATTGTGTTTGATTAAATGAGGTACTTTCATTAGCCCACTTAGCCATGAACCATATATACATCATCATAATCCTTTTACAAGCTCAGCCGCCCAGACAGAGACCTGACATCAAGAGCATATTCAAATTACCAGCCCCAGCCATACAAACCTCCCTGCATAATTAACAACCAAACGAGCTGCAGTCACTTAAGCTGAAAAGAAAACTGTTCACATCAACCTCTCTGATACTGTTTAAATTGAAGATGTCATGGGTAAAACAAAGGTGAACAGACAATGGTAATTAAAAATTAAAGAGAACAAAGGGGGTTTGCAACTAATGGAGGCTGAGTGGCGAAAGGGCTGAGGCTGTGGTCCCTCCAACACAGAGCGTGTAGCCTTTGGTCACCCTGAGCCCTACACCCCGAGAGATCCATTCTTTCCTTGTGGGAAATGGAGCGTGTGGGACTTCACGTGGGTGGAGGGATAGGACGCACTCCTAAGTCACTCCGTCGGGAGCAAACGAAACTCTGATATGAGGCTCCTCAAAGCAGTATTTTGTCATTATCCCATACTGAGCACAGGTGTGCAGGAAGAGGTGTCCTGTCCAGTTCACCGGGCTCTGCACAGTGGCTGTGCTTCAGGTCTCAAACCGCATCCAGCTCCGGGGCCTTGGCCAGCTCCTGATGATGGGGCCCGTTAAATGGATTTTCTTCCAGATGACATGGCAGAGCCTTGGCATAAAATATAGGGATGTCTGAGGGAAGTCATTCATTCCTTCCTGGTTCGATGCACAACCTTCCAGGAGTGATTTTAATTCACACTGGTTCCCAAAGTGTAACAAATAGCATTGCTGTGTTGCAGAGATGCATTGGGGCCATGGTGCACTGCCCCAAGAGGTTTCGAGACTCAGGACGGTGAAGGCAGCCTTGCTTACCCTAAGGCCACAGCAGCAGAGAAAAAGACAGAGCTGAGGCAATTCTCCAGAGAATTCAAAACAGGACAAATCAAAGCATCTTTGAAACTGAGGCCAAAATGATTATTCTTACGTTTGCCACTAATTGTTTCAATTCCTCATTGCATTGGGGATATGCAGACACAGTGTTAATAGCAAAATAAGTGTCACAGCCCCCGCCTGAGGGCATCTGTGCTATCTTTCAACAGGACAGACACCACACAGTCACCAACATTCATCATAACACGTCACAGACAAATGCAAACACTCCAGACTGGATGACACCCACCCACAGCACCGTCCAACTATCACAGGCTTAAGAAAAGTGACCACAGCTTGGGAAAGAGGTGATGGAATGGGCTTGGCATGTAATTGCATTTGTCAGCAAGAACAGGCTTGTTCCTTTTCATGCCAGCTGAGGAAAGATTTTATTTTTGTTTCCAGGTAAATAAATTGGTGCAAAGATGAATTCACACAGGTGTGCTTGTGTCCACACTGCACTGATACACAGAAATGAAGGCCGTGTAGTGCCCAGCACTTGCCTCAGCCACGAGCCCTGGACAGCACCAGCCAGCAGAGCCCAGGAGAAGGGAAGGAATAAACAAACAAAAATACTCTATGCATCTCCAGTGAGTCTGTTCCACGTCTTGGGCAAAGTCTCGGAACTTTGAGAACTGCAGGGACATCTCAAGCTTAACCTGTCCCTCCCGGTAGGAATGTTTAGCAGCAGCATGAATCCTCAGAGAATAATAAATTTTTCAATAAGATGATGCAAATACAGAGCGTTGTTATGTTTTGAATAAACTGTTATTGAACCAGACCTTAAGCACTTAGGGAAACTAATTCGAGAGTTTATGCTCAATTTATTAAAACAATAAATATCATCAAACATTTAATTTAAAATTAAGCAGCCTGAAGCTCCTTTTATGCAGAAGCGAGCTGAGTGCCTTGTGCTTTCTCGGGAGCCCTTCCCCATGCCTTGCCTATCAATTGCTTTTTAGTGGAATTGACCTACTGTGATCCAGCAGACATGGTCATTTTTCAGAATCTAAAAACTGAGAAATTCTCAGCTACTTTCCCATTTGCTTGGCATGAGAAAGAATTTGAGATGAAAAAGTAAAATTGATGACTATTAATTTAGTTTTTGGAGATCACTCAAGGGGGAAGAAAACTAATAAAAATATGCATGAAGCCTGCAAAGTTTTGCACTTATGTTTGCAAAGGCGTGCCAACACGTCTGTGGTGTGTGTGTGAAACACTCTCGCAAGCAATGATCAGCACAGGTTTCCTGCCCAGCAGGGGGAAAAGAGACAGCTGCAGCACAACAAAGAGTGTATGAATTTCAAATAAAATTGCTGAATTAAGTCTTGAAATTAAGATTCCGGAATGCAGAATACATGAGGTGTCTGGGGAGAAAAACCTCTGTCTGGTCTGATGTCATAACACACAGCTTAAACAAAAGGTGCTTCAAATGAACTTGCAGTTACAAGCCTGGGAAGCAGGAACGAGGGTGGTGGTAGACAGCAGGGCAGCACTCGTGTAAACAGAAGTGCCGTGAGACGCAGGCCATGACAATGGCACTGCTGTGACATCACGATGGTGCCACTGTATTTCAAACACGGGGATGTGTACTCAGAACTCTCAGTCACTTGCTTTGCACATGGGCTGCTGAGCCCTGTTTGGCACGATGTGAGAAGGAATTTGGCCAAATCACCTGAGCAGCTGGGTCTGGACACTTCCACAAAGGTGTGTTGGACCCCACTTTGCAACAGCCTAAGGGGTCACCTGGATCTTGAGAGTCAGGGATCCCCAGGGTTGGGTTAGGGTAGCAAAAGTTTCCTGAGACACCTTGGGGCAGGATTTAAAAGGTTATCTCTTCTATTCAACACTAGGGATATTTCAATAATTTGCTTCACCCAATAAAAAAAACACAACAGAAACCAACAGGGAAGCCAGTACTTAAGGTGAAATGATGCAGCAGCGCTTCCCAGCCTTGGATTAGCTGTTCCCATGCAGGACAGAGTGCAAGGTCAAATAGACAGGGAGAAACTACCCCCCACACCCCACTGGGACGTATCAGGCCTTTTTGCTCACTATGGGTTCTGAGAGACTCTATAGTAGAGAAATCTCTGTAAGACTTAATTAGCATTTCTGAGTTAAACAGTCTCCCCCCACCTCAGGAAGCAAGTGTCAACTTGCAAACTCATTGTTTTCTGGACACCATTTGGAAAGCACTGACATGGGGGTGCTTTATTTGGAAGACTATTTGTATCTCCTCTCTGACCCAGCAGAGTCCTGGGTTTACCCAGGAGGACGTTCAGCAGGGGGCGCTGCACCTTCCCGCCACTCGGAGCTGAGCAGCGGGACATGGGTGCCCCAGGAAGGTCAGTAATCTCCAGGGGTCAGTTCAAAATGACTTCCTTTGGGCCATGAAGACAATATTTAGTAAATTACTGCGATGACCCTGAAAGCACATTTCATTACTCAAACCCCTGCTGTAAGACAGAGCTATGGGTATATGCATTTGGATAATATCATGTCTATAATTTTTTTAATTGGAAACTCATTATTTAGGAATAAATGTGCATGATTACATCTTAACATAAGAACAATCATACTTTTCATAAAATTAAATAGATAAAATTAAATGTTTCATTTTTAAATCCTATTTTTAAAAATATTTGGAAACAATTCAAACTCATTTTTATTCTAAGGTAAGACGCATATGATATTTGCTTTTCTTGCTTTATTACACTGGCTAGAAACTTCAGTAAAAGGCTGAATCAAATCAGTAGAAGCAGATGCTGCAGTTCCGCCTTTGATCTTAGTGTGTTTCTGAGGTAAGAGACTTTCACTTAAAACATTCATATTGGTCTCATGGTAGAAGCTTCCTCTGTGGGAGTCAGATGCCCAGTGTAGCTGGACAGGGCTCCAAGTTCCCCGTTTCCCGAAAATAAGACATTCTCCGAAAATAAGACCTACTTACAGGAAAGATAAGATGTCCCCTGAAAATAAAACCTAGCACATCTTTGGGAGCACACCTTAAAATAAGACACTGTCTTATTTTTGGAGAAACAGGGTAGTTAAAGGAGACACAAGCTACAGCAATGATGAGCTAGAAAAAAAAATCACACTACAGGAGGAAAATGGGAAAAGTCCCATATCCTATATTTCCACTTACATTAAATGTCTTCACATGGCCTTGCAAGAGCTAACAGAAGCTTCCTGCCACAACTTTACTAGCAGATTTAGGAAATAAATTTTATTTGAATTTTTTTTTTTTTTTTGAGACAGAGTCTCACCTGTCAACCTGGGTAGAATGTTTTGCCATTGTCACAGCTCACAGCAACCTCAAACTCTCGGGCTCAAGCAATCCTCCTGCCTCAGCCTCCTGAGTATCTGGGACTATAGGTGCCCACCACAACACCTGGCTATTTTTTTTTTTTCTTTTAGTGACAGGGTCTCAAACTTGTGAGCTCAAGTGATCCACCCATCTCGGCCTCCTGAGTGTTAGGATTACTAATTTTTTTTAAGTTGTCAGTTTATATTTAAGATTAGGAACTTTATAAGGCAAATAATGTGTGGATTCAGGCTCTTGAGAGTGAGATAAAGTTTAAAAATGTGAATTTTGAGATTATATATAAGAATCAGATATGTGAGTAGCACCTGTGGCTCTAAGGGGTAGGGCGCCAGTCCCATATGATGGAGGTGGTGGGTTCAAACCCAGCCTTGGCCAAAAACTGCAAAAAAAAAAAGAATCAGATATGTGTATTTGAGACCATTGAGGAGGAAATAGATAAAGTGAAAAACAGGGAAAAATTCTGTTGGGGACCAGTTTAGAGGTCAGAGGAGGAAGAAGAATGGGGGGAGGAGGGAGGAGAAGGAGGGGAAGAAGAGGAGGGGAGGAAGGGGGGAGGATGGGAGGAGGGGGAGGAGGGGGAGGAGGAAAGGAAGAGGGGGGAGGAGGGGAGGAGGAAAGGAAGAGGGGGAGAGGAGGGAGGGGAGGAGAGGAAGAAGAGGAGGGGAAGAGGGGAGGGGAGCAGGGAGGGGAGGGTGAAGGGGAGGAGGGAGGGGAGGGTGAAGGGGAGGAGGGGGAGAGGGAAGGAGGGGAGGAAGACAATGATGTTATTTTACAAAATAAAAGAGAAAGAAAATGTTAAGAAATGACTGGAGGGACAGCAGGGAGGGACCCACTTAGCTCCAGGAGACAGCTGTAGACAGCCGGCAGAGGGAAGTCTCCCCAGAGACAGGGCTGCCACAGACTGAAGGTGGGAAAAGCTCACCTGCAGTGGAGGGACACAGGGCATTGGTGGTGAAGGAGATGGGAAGGACGCTGTGGGGAGCCAGGCTTACCTGTGTGTTCAGGTTTACAGGCAGAGAGGTGTGGGCAGCTGAGATTGGGGACACGTAGATGTGTGCATCTGGAGAAAAGCAGTAAGCCTGGGACGGCCACTGCAGTGTCTATGACAGAAAATACACAGTTGAGGGAGGACTAGCATGGACAGAGGAGCAAACAGCATGGTGCTGACAGGTCAGCCAATAGTGCCCTCACCTGGGGACAGCACTCCAACATGGTGAGGACAAGTGTCCTGGGAGACTGGGGCATGAGGCAGAGGGAAGCAAGGAAAGTGGTTTGGAAGGATGGGGACAGACCAGCTGGATCCTGCCTGTCAGTGCAAAAGTAGAATCCAGTGTCTTCACTGATTTGGACCATAATAAGTGAATCACACTTGTTTGCCAGTTGAATCACTTTTCAACTCAGAAAATGTTATTTGAGTATTGATGTAAGTTAAGGTTTATCTATGAGAAAACAAAACAAAAAGACAAGAAGGGTTAAAAGGCAACAGAAGAGAAAGAGTGTGGTACTAATAATTACTTGATTAAGCATAAAGACGGTGGGAGAAAGAGAAAAAGGAAACAAACAGCAAGTTGTTAAGTTTAAATCTAATCACATTGGTAATTACATTAAACGTTAATGGACTTGACAGTACAATTAAGAGGAAGAGATTGTCAGAATTTGTAAGAAAGACCAAACTACGTACTATTTATAAGGGGCACAATTTAATTATACAAACAAAAATGTCAAAAGTAAAAATAAGTGAAACTTTATTATATAAACATAAGTATATCAAGTTCTTATACCTATACCAATATCCAGTAAGTAAAATAGAACTTAAACAAAGAGGTTCATTTAATAACTATAAAAGATGACTACATCAAGAAGATGTGGGTGGTAATATAATATCAGAGGCTCAAAATGCTTGAGGCAAAAATAAGACTAAAGAAAGAAATAATAAGACTCTCACAACATCCTCCACTTTTTGTACTGTTATCATATATTTCACTTTCGCATTGGTTCTAAGGCCCAAACTACACTGTTTTAGTTTTGTTTTAAACAGTAATTTTTCTCTTAAATAATTTTTAAAACATTTTAACAATGTTGATGCTTCCTGTCCATGAGCATGGTATGTTCTTCCATTCGTTAATATCCTCTGCTATTTCCTTTCTGAGGATTTCATAATTTTCTTTATAGAGGTCCTTCACCTCCTTTGTTAGGTATATTCCTAGGTATTTCATTTTCTTTGAAACTATGGTGAAGGGAGTTGTGTCCTTAATTAGCTTCTCATCTTGACTTTTATTGGTGTATACAAAGGCTACTGACTTGTGGACATTGATTTTATATCCTGAAACATTACTGTATTTTTTGATGACTTCTAGGAGTCTTGTGGTTGAGTCTTTGGGGTTCTCTAAGTATAAGATCATGTCGTCAGCAAAGAGGGAGAGTTTGACCTCCTCTACTCCCATTTGGATTCCCTTTATTTCCTTGTCTTGCCTAATTGTATTGGCTAGAACTTCCAGCACTATGTTGAATAGTAAAGGTGACAACCTTGTCTGGTTCCAGTTCTAAGAGGAAAAGCTTTGAGTTTTACTCCATTCAGTAAAATATTGGCTGTGGGTTTGTCATAGATAGCTTCAATCAGTTTTAGAAATGTGCGACCTATGCCTATATTCTTCAGTGTTCTAATTAGAAAAGGATGCTGGATTTTATCAAATGCTTTTTCTGCATCTATTGAGAGGATCATGTGATCTTTATTTTTGCCTCTGTTAATATGGTGGATAACGTTTATGGACTTGTGTATGTTAAACCAGCCTTGCATCCCTGGGATGAAGCCTACTTGATCATGATGAATGACTTTTTTGATGATAAGCTGTAATCTATTGGCTAGGATTTTGTTGAGAATTTTTCCATCTATATTCATGAGTGAGATTGGTCTGAAATTCTCCTTTTTGTTTGGGTCTTTTCCTGGTTTTGGTATCAGGTTGATGTTTGCTTCATAGAATGTGTTGGGGAAGATTCCTTCTTCCTCAATTTTTTGGAATAATTTCTGCAGTACAGGAATAATCTCTTCCTTGAAGGTTTGATATAATTCTGGAGTGAAGCCATCTGGACCAGGGCATTTTTTGTTTGGAAGATTTTTTATTGTTTCTTTGATCTCAGTGCTTGAAATTGGTCTGTTCAGGAGCTCTATTTCTTCCTGGCTGAGTCTAGGGAGAGGGTGTGATTCCAGATATTTATCCATTTCCTTCACATTGTCAAATTTCTGGGCTTAGAGTTTCTGGTAGTATTCAGAGATGATCTCTTGTATCTCTGTGGGATCAGTTGTTATTTCCCCTTTATCATTTCTGATTGATGTTACTAGAGATTTTACTTTTCTATTCCTCGTTAGTCTGGCCAATGGTTTATCTATTTTATTTATTTTTTCAAAAAACTAACTCCTTGTTTCATTAATTTTCTGAATGATTCTTTTGTTTTCAATTTCATTGATCTCTGATTTGATTTTGGATATTTCTTTTCTTCTACTGAGTTTAGGCTTAGATTGTTCTTCTTTTTCCAATTCCATAAGATCTCTTGTGAGATTGTTGATGCACTCTCTTTCTGTTTTTTGAATGTAGGCATCTAAAGCAATGAATACTTCCCAAAGCAATCTACCTATTCAATGCCATTCCTATCAAAATACCAACATCGTACTTTCAAGATTTGGAAAAAATGATTCTGCGTTTTGTATGGAACCAGGAAAAAACCCGTATAGCTAAGGCAGTTCTTAGTAATAAAAATAAAGCTGGGGGCATCAGCATACCAGATTTTAGTCTGTACTACAAAGCCATAGTGGTCAAGACAGCATGGTACTGGCACAAAAACAGAGACATAGACACTTGGAATCGAATTGAAAACCAAGAAATGAAACTAACATCTTACAACCACCTAATCTTCAATAAACCAAACAAGAACATACCTTGGGGGAAAGACTCCCTATTCAATAAATGGTGTTGGGAGAACTGGATGGCTACACGTAAAAGACTGAAACTGGACCCACACATTTCCCCACTCACAAAAATTGATTGAAGATGGATAAAGGACTTAAATTTAAGGCATGAAACAATAAAAATCCTCAAAGAAAGCATAGGAAAAACACTGGAAGATATTGGCCTGGGGACAGACTTCATGAAGAAGACTGCCATGGCAATTGCAACAACAACAAAAATAAACAAATGGGACTTCATTAAACTGAAAAGCTTCTGTACAGCTAAGGAGACAATAACCAAAGCAAAGAGACAACCTACACAGTGGGAAAGGATATTTGCATATTTTCAATCAGACAAAAGCTTGATAACTAGGATCTATAGAGAACTCAAATTAATCCACATGAAAAAAGCCAATAATCCCATATATCAATGGGCAAGAGACATGAATAGAACTTTCTCTAAAGATGACAGACGAATGGCTAACAAACACATGAAAAAATGTTCATTATGTCTATATATTAGAGAAATGCAAATCAAAACAACCCTGAGGTATCATCTAACCCCGGTGAGAAGGCCCACATCACAAAATCTCAAAACTGCAGATGCTGGCATGGATGTGGAGAGAAGGGAACACTTTTACACTGCTGGTGGGATTGCAAACTAGTACAACCTTTCTGGAAGGAAGTATGGAGAAACCTCAAAGCACTCAAGCTAGACCTCCCATTTGATCCTGCAATCCCATTACTGGGCATCTACCCAGAAGGAAAAAAATCCTTTTATCATAAGGACACTTGTACTAGACTGTTTCTTGCAGCTCAATTTACAATCGCCAAAATGTGGAAACAGCCTAAATGCCCACCAACCCAGGAATGGATTAATAAGCTGTGGTTTATGTATACCATGGAATACTATTCAGCTATTAAAAAAAATGGAAACTTTACATCCTTCGTATTAACCTGGATGGAAGTGGAAGACATTATTCTTAGTAAAGCATCACAAGAATGGAGAAGCATGAATCCTATGTACTCAATTTTGATATGAGGACAATTAATGAATTAAGGTTATGGGGGGTAAGCAGAAAGAGGATGGAGGGAGGGGGTGGGGCCTTGGTGTCTGGCACACTTTATGGGGCCAAGACATGATTGCAAGAGGGACTTTACCTAACAATTGCAATCAGTGTAACCTGGCTTATTGTACCCTCAATGAATCCCCAACAATAAAAAATAATAATAAAAATAATAATTTTTAAAACAAAACATAGTTAAAACATTTCTTTCATTATTTAAACATTTCCATATAGATTCCTTTAATAATTTTTAAAAAGCAAGAAATAATTTAAAAATTCCAACATGTTTACAATATTCTGTTACCTACCTTCATTTCCTTAACTCCTTGTTTCACTGTGACATCATTTTGATTCTGGGGGAGAAGTTCCTTTAGTATTTTTTATAGTGCAAGCCATCCAGCAACACATTACTTAAGCTTTAACTTGTCTGAAAATGTCTTTAACTTTTGGAAAACATATTTACCAGATATTGTAGTCTATGTTGTCAGTGTTTTCTTAATTTTTTTCAGCTTTGAATGAGGTTGCTTCATTGTCTTGGTTTGAACCGTGTCAAAGAGAAACACTTTGTCCCCTTGTTCGTCAGGTCTTCTTTCCTCTGTCTACTTACAAGGCATTTGTTCCTCAGTCTTTTCATTTTGTTTGTTTGAGGTTTTCTGGATCTGTGAGTGGGTGTTTTGGTTAAATTTAGAACATTTTGATCAGCATTTTTTACATAAACATATTTTATTTCTCCTCAGTCCGTCTTCTTTCTGGGACTCAAACCACTTTCATATTTGTTTACTTAATGGCGCCCACTGGTCATCCGGCTCTAGGATTTTTTGTTGTTTTATTTATTTTGCTGTCTTTTTTCTCCCTATGATTAGCTGGATTATTTTTGCTGATGTATTTTCAAGTTCAGTGGTTATTCTGTGTGCTGCATCTTCTGTTGATATCATCTAATAACTTTTTTAATTTTCAGGTCTTTTATTCTCATATACAGAATAGTCCCTTTCTCAATTTCCAACTTTCTTACAGGTTACATTATTGTTTTGAAATTCTCCATCATCACAAGTATTTTTACCAATTTTATCCACCTATTCCATAGATTCTTTTACATATAATTATTTTTAAAGTCATTGTTCATTTCAAAATCTAGGTCATTTGTAGGTCTGTCAATATTGGGTGCTTTTCCCCTTGACTATAAATTTCATGTTCGTATTTATTTGTCTTTGTAGTATTTTTCACTTATTTTCTTAGTGTGTAATGGGCATTATTGATAATACATTGTTGGTACCAATTTTGTTATCTTTCTCTAAAAATTTTTGAGTTCTCTTTTCTTTAATATAACATAGCCAAGTAAGATGTATTCCTGAAATGTATGGATAAACATATGAAGATTGATCAATCTAATAGATCACATTATCAGAATGATAGAAAAATGACAATCATCTCAAAGGAGGAAAAAGACAATCTGATAGAATTTAACATTCATAATTAAAATCCATAATGATTAAGAATAGAAGACAACTTTTTGAACTTGTGAAAAACCCACATCATTTTGATAGTGAAAAACTCGATTTTTAATATCTAAGATGAAAACAAAATTAGGCTGTCTGTTCACACTGGTCTTACTCTATGTGTTGAGGGAGGTGCTCCAAGGGAATCTAGTAAAAAAAGGAAATTAAAGCATTTGGATTTAAAACTATGCAGACACAGCCCCCAGACCAACATACAAAATCCCAGCCACTGTGACACTGTGCACACAGGTGGGTAAACCCAGACATACACACATGAATTCAGAAACTTGAAGATACAGTGTTGGGAGGTTCCCTGGTGACCTGCCTTCCTCATTCCCCACCTCCCTTCAGGACACCCCACCCACCAGGGAACAGTGGGCATTGCCAAGATAGGAAGGACCGGGCCTCTCCCATGCCTGTGAAGTTCAGCAAAGGCAGAGGCATCTGTGGTGCCAGGGTGCAGTTCACCAGGAATTCAGGGCAGCTTGTGCCAGGGGCATGTATGGCGAGGCACCTCCTTGGCCTGTGGAGCCTCTGTGACATGGCCACTGCAGGGAGGGGGCAGTTCCAGAAGAAAGTGCTAGCCATGGGGTGGGGGGAGGACACTGGCCGTGGGGCAGCCAACATAAGATGGCCATGGACAGGCAGTGCACACACTGCTCAACAGCTCATGAGAGGTGGAATGTGCCAGAAAACTTGGAAAAGGCCAGTTAGGGACACAGAGAAATTTGAGTGTCCCATGGGTGTATGTCTCTGGGACACCAAGAGCAGTTCTGAGACTATTCTGGCTGAGGTGGCTGGTGCAGAGCTGGGGATGATGGTCAGTGGATGTTGTATGGTCCAGCAGTGAGTGTCCTGTGGTTCTGCCCTGCCTCTGCTTCCTCAGCCCTCCACCTCAGACCCACCCTGCACTGCCAAAGAGAATATTTCCAGTATGAGGTAGGTGTTAATTTTTTAACATCTCTGAGAAAAAAAATACACAGTGTAAGACTAAGAAGGAAAAGGGAAGCTGGAAATGACCTTGAGACAGCCGGGGAATTTCCTGATGCTGGTGCCCGAGTTAGCTGTGCACAGGCAGACCCACGTGGGGAGGATGGGGAGGTTCACCTGCTCGCTTTGCCTTGGAGGGGCTTCTCTCCACAATACCTTGTCCTGTGACCTGTGATGGTGAGGTTCACCTGCTCGCTTTGCCGTGGAGGGGCTTCTTTCCAGCATACCTTGTCCTGTGGCCCACGATGGTGAGGTTCACCTGCTCGCTCTGCAGTGGAGGGCCTTCTCTCCAGCATACCTTGTCCTGTGGCCCACGATGGTGAGGTTCACCTGCTCGCTCTGCAGTGGAGGGCCTTCTCTCCAGCATACCTTGTCCTGTGGCCCACGATGGTGAGGTTCACCTGCTCGCTCTGCAGTGGAGGGCCTTCTCTCCAGCATACCTTGTCCTGTGGCCCACGATGGTGAGGTTCACCTGCTCGCTCTGCAGTGGAGGGCCTTCTCTCCAGCATACCTTGTCCTGTGGCCCACGATGGTGAGGTTCACCTGCTCGCTCTGCAGTGGAGGGCCTTCTCTCCAGCATACCTTGTCCTGTGGCCCACGATGGTGAGGTTCACCTGCTCGCTCTGCAGTGGAGGGCCTTCTCTCCAGCATACCTTGTCCTGTGGCCCACGATGGTGAGGTTCACCTGCTCGCTTTATAGTGGAGGGGCTTCTCTCCAGCATACCTTGCCCTGTGGCCCACGATGGTGAGGTTCACCTGCTCGCTCTGCAGTGGAGGGGCTTCTCTCCAGCATACCTTATCCTGTGGCCCATGATGGTGAAGTACACCTGCTCGCTCTGCGGTGGAGGGGCTTCTCTCCAGCGTACCTTGTCCTGTGGCCCACGATGGTGAGGTTCACCTGCTCGCTCTGCGGTGGAGGGGCTTCTCTCCAGCATACCTTGTCCTGTGGCCCATGATGGTGAAGTACACCTGCTCGCTCTGCGGTGGAGGGGCTTCTCTCCAGCATACCTTGTCCTGTGGGCCCACAGGCTCTGTCAAGGCTTTCCCACCTTTCTTCCTTTCACTGGGTATTTTCATTATTCACACATGTAGGGAGAGGTGAAGTTTTTCCCACAACTTTTCCTGATTTCGCTGCAGCAGGAGTTCTATCTTTGGAACAAATCAGGAATGCTGCATGCCCTGCTGCCTGCCCACATTGAAATGGCTCCTGACCCCTGTGAGCTCTTTCATGTGTTTGGAAGATGCTGGAACACCTGAAGGGATCAGAATGTCATTGACATCCTTGGGCTTTCCCCAATATGAGCCTTTTCATGTACTTAAAAGTGATGGGAGGAAATGAACACTTTGCTATTGTTTACATTCATGTTTACATTAATGGGGCTTCTCTCTGTGGTTGAGTTTTTCATGCAGTTGAAGGGAACTTGGAAACTGAAGTCCTTCCCACATGGTTGGCGCTCATCAGGCATTTCTCAGATTGGTCATTCCATGCACTCACCACCGTTGTCAGCATGCACAGGTCTCTTCTTGTGTTTTCTAAAGAACTTGAAGGCTGAAGGCTCCCCATTCACTGGTTCATGGAAACCCCAGAGTGCATCCCACATGTGTCTTTTCCAGCTTACAGCATGAAAAAGAAAAGCTTTCCCCCCTTTGTAACCTTCACAGGGTTTCTATGCAGTGAGATCTTTTCATGGTTTTGGAAACAACGGCAATAACTGAAGGTTTTCCCACATTCTTCCAATTTATGTGGTTTCTCTTTATATTCCAGACACCCACTTGCTTCTGTGCAGTGTGGGACCCATGTGCCTGTGATAATGGTGTGTCTAGCGGTGTGTGGACACTGTCCTATGTGTACGGCCGTCCCGTGGTTTTGCAGCAGTAGAAGTTTCCCTGTCCACATTCAGACGCAGTGTTTGGCTGGTGGCCTCACATGCTGCCTGCCTGCCTTGCGGACACGGATGCTCAGCCATGCCATCTCTTAGATTTCTCCCCGTTTTTTATGGTCATCTTCCATCTCCTGGTCTGTCACTTTTTCCCTGTGTGTGTGTTTGAAGGTTCCCTACATCACATCTCTGTGGAGCTCTTTTCTGTGAGGAATCAAGGAACACCCACATCTGCAGGGTGAGTTCAGTGTTACATGTTCAAAGGAGACTGAGGACCGCGATGTGCCCACTGTGTGCCCACAGGCACCTCCTCCCAGCACCAGCTCCCAACGTGGCCCAGTCTGGTTTCCTGGGGCCAGGGAAGACCAATTCCCAAGCTGGAACCTCCAGAAAGCAGGGCCTAGGGTACCCAGTAGGGCTGTAGGGATGCTGCTGCTGTGGGGCCGAGGCCTGCCTGTTACTGGTAAGGCTGACCTTTCCCTGGAGTCTCCTGGGACGCCTGGAATGTTCAGGATGTTTGTGACTTTGGCGAGCACTCACATCTCCAGTTCTGAGCACCAGCCAGCTCTTCAGAGACCCCTGGTCAGATCTCTGAGTCTTCTAGCCAACATTTTAATGTTAAATGCTGAAGTCTTACTCCAGCTGCACTATTCAGGAGTCAGCCAGGGTATGAGGGAAGTTTCCCGCCCAGATTGGGGCTCTTCACCCTGCAACTCTTTCCCTGTGATTCTTCCTCCCAGGTTCAGCAGCTCTGGCACACCCCAAATTCGGCCTCTGCTTTATAAGCCCTGTGGGACCACCAGTTTCTGCCTGAACCCTGTTGCTCAGGACCTGGAGAATGGGGCATCCCTTCCTGGGAAAAGATGAGAAAACATGTGTCTCTTCTCTGTGTTTCTCTCATTGCAAAAATTCTTTTCATTTTACATGGGTTTGGGTAAATATTTAATGCTTTCAAAATTTGATTTTTCAATATTTTGTCCAGAGTTTGTACATGTGATTATCAGGGGAGTCAATCTAATGCAACCTACTTTGCCACTACTGGAAACAGGAAATTTCCAGAATTATCTTTAGTATTCGAAGAGTCAAATGCAGTTTTAAGACATATTTTATAAAGGATAAAGATCTCTGCTCCCAAATTTGCACATATTCCAACACGATTGAGTGCACGAAACACTTGGCTTGACGAAGGAAGCGTCCTTGGCCCACTGAGAACGTCCCTGTCCTCTGCAGTACACTCCAGGGTCATAGGAAGGGGTGTGTGTGGGGGCGGGGGTGTGTGTGTGCACGTTTAGAGTGTGTGTGCTGGGTGGTTTTTATGTATAATGTAGAAGATATTATCTACAAACTGAGGTACAAAGCTTTGGTGTTGATGTGTGAAAGAATGTGTCTGTGGGTGTTTGTATGTGTCTTTTGCTGAGTTTATAAGACTGACGACTAGATACGAAGTTCAAGTGGGTTTTCATACACAAACCACAGCAGCTCTATGAGGTCATCACAAACACAGGCACCCCTGGGTACGAACCAGATACATTCTGAAAAACGACTTCAGGTTGGATTTGCATGTAATTCAGATCCCTGATGACCAGCACGCACGTGGTGATAAGGGTTGTGTGTTGGCTCTTATGCGCTCAGCCGATGGTCTCACTGATGCTCCTGGTGCCTGTGTGCACCTCTCAGGGTCGTGATCTGCTCTTCAGGCTCATCAGACCCTGCTCCACCTGACAGAAGCCTCAGCTCTTCCTTTGCTCATCCACGGTTTTGGCGCTGGATCTTTCGATTCTTCATGATCTGTGTTTCATTCAGCTGCCTCTCCACCCACCAGACTAGCTGAGTGCCCTCAGAAGCTGCACCAAGGAACCCCATGGTTATGCCATGGGGATTGGCCTGAATTGTTAATTATTTAATTACAAGTTACCCTTATGGGGAGCCTTGGGAGCCTGTTTGTAAGTCCCGAAGTCAGGTCGTCTGCAACTGGGGGTGCCTGTGTTCCTGTTGATGGGATAAAGTTGGGGTTTAGAAAGATAGTATATGGGGGCAGCATCTGTGGCTCAAAGGAGTAGGGCGCTGGCCCCATTTACCGGAGGTGGTGAGTTCAAACCCAGCCCCAGCCAAAAACTGCAAATAAATAAATAAATAAAAGAAAAGAAAAGAAAAGGAATGTAGTGCAATTTACAGAATTTACATAGTCAGGCTAAATGGGTTGTGGTCTCCCTGTAGACCCAGAAGCCTGAATCATTAGGTAACTTTTCATCCCTTCTGCTTGAAATATTCTATCCCTGTCCTCAGAAACCAGGTCAAAGGCTGCTGCACCTCCTTTCTTCATCCCCCAGTCAGGAGCAACCTTTGCCTTTGGAAAACGTATAGTTTTTATACCTAATGCTAATTTAATTATTTAAGTTTGTATTTGAACATAGGAATTGATACTGTGAGATGATGCTTTAAAATAACTCATGAAATAATCCAAAGAAAACATTTTTGAGAAATTTTAGGCAGGGAAGCTTCTCTTTCTGACCTAAGAAATTACACATGGAACAAAAGATAAAATTTCTGCTGTGCTCGCAGGTGTGAGCAAGTCTGGTCTGTTGGTAGGCGCTGGCGTTCGTTTCCATACTGCTCCATCTTCTGTGCTTCTCTCCTACGTGGAAACTAAACAAGCAAAAGGAGAACTTCCCTGGTGATGGTCTGGACACGTCCTGAGAATTACCTGCAGGGCCCCTGCCTCTGGATCCCCCCAGGTGGCCGCTGGGACGAGGAGGGCAGCTCTCAGGGTCAGGGGGACACAGCTGGAGGTGCTGCTTTTCTCTTATGAAGACCTAGAGACAAACTCCAGCCAGCGTTCAGACTTAATCAGTTAGATTCTAACAACTAACATGAAACTGAGATTGTTGCCAGAAGGTCAATAAGTTACCTTGTAAAGAGAACCGTCTCTATCTCCTGGACTGGAAATTCTCCACATATGTGCATAAGGCGCTCCCAGTTAGTAGCTGCACAGAGCTCCCGTTTGAGGCTCGGGTCAGCCATAAATGTATAAAAAAGAAAAGTGCCACTCAGAAGGACACCATTCTTTTTCTGTGGGTTATTAATACATCCAGTAAAGTCAGCGTGAAGTGTGAGCAAACCAGCTCGTCCTCTCCAGGTGAATCTGATTCTCCCTTTAACTCCTGAAGTAAAACGATCACCCTCTTTTATACAGGAAGTTTTATTTCCCTTACTAAATTTCATATTCCTTGAAGACAAGAAATATTTCTCAATTCACTTTGTTATATATTATTGATCACCTATTAAGGGATAGAATGACTAAGATGAATGAATGAAAAAGATTTCACTCATAATTTTTTTTTATTAAATCATAGCTGTGTACATTTATGCAATCATGGGGTACAATGTGCTGGTTTTATATACCGTTTGAAATATTTTCATCAAACTGGTTAACATAGCCTTCCTGACATTTTCATAGTTATTGTGTTAAGACATTTATATTCTACATTCAGTAAGTTTCACATGTTCCCTTATAAGATGCACTGTAGGTGTAATCCCACCAATCACCCTCCCTTCACCCATCCCTCCATCCTTTTCCCCATATTCTTGGGCTATAACTGGGTTATAGCCCTCATTTGAATGCTATAAATTGGTTTCATAGTAGGGCTGAGTACATTGGATACTTTTTCTTCCATTCCTGAGATACTTTGCTAAGAAGAATATGTTCCAGCTCCATTCATGTAAACATGAAAGAGGTAAAGTCTCCATCTTTCTTTAAGGCTGCATAATAGTCCATGGTGTACATATACCACAATTTATTAATCCATTCGTGGATTGATGAGCACTTGGGCTTCTTCCATGACTTAGCAATAATGAATTGGGCTGCAATAAATATTCTGGTACAAATATCTTTGTTATAATGTGATTTTTGATCTTCTGGATATATACCTAGTAGTGGAATTGTAGGATCGAATGGCAGGTTTAGTGGAGAGAGAGATGTGTTCTGAACAAATAAAGATGAATAACACCTGCTTTGCCATGGAATAAACGTGGGATGGATGTGTGAGTGTGCGTGAGAGAGAGGACGGTGTCACGACGATAGCACTTGCTCTGGAGCCGGCAGTGGAGTAGACTGTTCTGGACAAAGAAGAAGAGAGAAGTATGGATTCCAAGCTGGAGGACAGCCATGTCTCTGTAAGAAGCTATTTTTTATGTCTGTGGTCCTAGAACTTTTTATTTAGACAAGACACAGGAAAATTGAGTTCACACTCAGGGGGTCCCAAGCCTGGGAAATAACTCACATTTCCAGATTACTGTGCTGTGGTCCACACCTGTAACTTCATCTCAAAGAAAGCATTTTAGAATGCTGGTGTGTTTCTGTCATAAATGAAATTGTCTCTAATTTTAAAATCAAATATAAAAAAGTACTTGTCATATTGAGTCCTTGATAGTATCAAATCACTTGTGCTAGACCTTCAAACCCAATTCTTCCTTACCGGGGCAAATTGCCAGTGGAGATCCTCGGTGCTGGGCAGACATGCTGCTGAATGCTTGTTGGGGGACTACAGGAAGGACAAACCTGCCTCCGGAGGATGAGAGCCCCCTGGTGTCGCTCCACCATGGGGGTCTGACAAGAATCAAAGGTGCAGGGAAGGACGCCATGCAAATGTCAGCATTAAATTTTAAAATTCGTTTAAGAAAAACTGCTCAAATATATTTAATGAATGCCTACTATATACCAAGGGTAGGGTTATAGGTGATACCAAGAGAAATATTATCCAATCTCTCAAACCAATAGCAATTTCTGAGGACTGAAAAATAAAATAATTCATTTCAATGCAACCATGGAGAAAGCAGTTGCAGGACTCAAAAGAGAGGGAACATATGAACAAATTTACATTTTATACAAGTGCATCCGGCAAAGAGGTTGAGATGGTGTATGAGTACCTGGTGTGAGCAATTTGTGAATAACAGAAACTTATTCTCACAGTTTGGAGGTGGAAAGTCCAAGATCAGGGCTCCTTCACTGGTGTCTGGTGAGAGCCTCCTGCAGATCCCCACGCAGGGGAAGGAGGAAGAACAAGCCAGCCAAACACTGCAGAGCCTCTCAATCCCTTTAATGAGGGAGGAGCCCAGGGCCCGGCCACCATTCACAGGCCTGCCTCTTAATTCTATCATATTAGCAAACCTGAATTTCAACAATAACTTCCGGACTGCTGGTTTATTTCTATAAATTCATGTCTATTTCTTAGCATTACATTATTTCTAACCAAAGAGCTAAATGGTTGTTAACTACCTTTTTAAAAGGCACATAGCCCTTTGAGAATTTGAAGAAATTCTTACATATTTAGACTTCTAGAATTTCTGGAATGTGCTTAACCATGTGTAGTACACAATTGTTGCAAATTTTAGGCAGTTCAGGGAACCACACCCCCAAGGTCATTGAAAGCACCTGAGGGGGTCACCGGTTTCTAAACCACCTACTGAAAATCTCTGCTCTGACACTTCTCTGCTTTTTGCTTTATTATTTCTACCCATGACTAATAAATCTACAGTTCACGGACCCATCTTTCCATTTACAGTCATCCTGGTTCTGGAATCACAACTACTACATATAAAAATACACATGACTTCCTTCACATTCATGAACCCCTCTCCTGAATATGAAAATCCCTGAACATATGGACATGGGGGTTAAGTTTAACAAGTTGGAAAGTCATTTGCTTCTTGAGATAGAAAATGTATTCATTTGGCACTAAGCAATAACAGCTATGAGTATGGGGTGCAAATATTTTATGAATAAAACCTACTAACTTCAGCAATGCACAAAACAGATGCTTAATTTATGTGATGACAACCCCTGTCTTTGTTGCAGGTCGGCTCACTCGTGTGGTTCATATTTAATTTCAAATACAAACCTCTCCGAACCATGTGCTAAAGCTTAACTAATCTGCTCTCTTTACTAAAGCATTCATAATAAGCCTAAGTATTGCTAATTCAGCAGTGAAAAATAAATTACACTTTTAAGCCAAACAATTAACACTCCACTTTAAATGCTGCTTGCTAGAGCAGGGGAGAGACGTAGATGGTCTATCTCTCACCACCCTTCTGAATTCCTCAGCTGGAATTACGTTCATATTTCCCCATAAATCACTACACCTTTTTTTAAGTTGATTCTTCTAAGATCTACACAACTTAAAGAGTGGTTTATGGGCTTCACAACTCAGAAGCTGTTCCATAGCACCTGTGAACCCCTCAGCGCCAAGCTGCACAGGTCACCAAGCAGGATGTTTTCTGCAGGGTAGGGGCGGCTCCAGGTGCGGTGGGGGGTGTTGGGAATCCCCCATGTCACACCCATATGATAGAGGCCGTGTTTCCCTGTAATGCCTCCCGGGTGTCTCTGCCCACCTCCCGCTGCTATCGGCCCTCCCCTGGGTGTGACCCTGCCTGCTGCGCCCAGGCCTCTCCTGGCTGGTGTTCCCCCTCGCTCCCCCAAGAAAGCATCTCTCAGGCTCCACTGTCAGCACCTGTGTGAGGTTCTCTCCCTCCCAGAGCTGTCCCCTTTTGCAGCAGCTCCCAGGAGGCTCCCAAGGGTTTGGGAAAGTGAGTGCACGTAAGTGAGCGTGCCCAGGTGTGAATCTCTGCACCTTCGTTTCTGATACTGCGATCTGTACTCAGGAGTCCGGAGACAAGTCAGCGGGCAGAGAGGCAGGACAGAGATCATACGAATGCTCGCCCTCGGGAGTTAGCCCTATTTGCAGACCAGCTGGGTGTGTGGTGGGATGGCTGAGGGGACACTGTAGCAGGAAGGAGGGAGGATGCGGCCGTGGAACTGGCACCATGGACTTGCACTGCGCGCACTTCTCAGAGACGCCTCCTGGTATTTCCTGGGCTGAAGATGACGTGGGTCTCAGGTGCCAGAGGTCCCAGCATCACTCCTCTGCAGGAGCTTCCCGAGCACCAGGGGCCACACCGACTGCCCCGTCGCCCCAAGTACTGCTTCACGGGCAGCCGTGGGCCGGGAGAGCCTGGGAGGGCATGTCCAGGAGCAGATTATCTTTCCAAATTTCAGGTCCCAAACTTCGTTTTTAAAAGCCATTGCATCCAAGTCCATGTAAATTTCGTAGAATTCAACACAAGCCCATGTGCGCTGATAAGCATCTCAGACCACTGCTATCTCGGGTGACCCAGGCTGGTGCAGGCAGCAGCTCCACAGTCACCCTTCTCTGCTCCCAGGTACAGCAAGGGAGATCCTGGATTTGGGGGTGGGAGGGACAGCTGGTGGAGGAGGCAGAGAGACTCTGCTGCCTGCGGGAGTCCCCCTCTCTCCCAGAGACCCACAAAGCTCCCTGTGGACCAGGAGCCTCCTTCCCCATGTTGAGTTATTAATAGCACACAAGTGACAGGGCTATAACTGCAGGCACTTTATCCTTATCTGCACTGCCCCTGTTTCTAGGAGACACCCTTCGAGGAGGGGTCATTTCCTCACTTGCAGACGAGGAAGCCGTGAGGAGCTGGCAGGAGGAGTTACCGGGACCAGGCCCGGACAGGAGAGGGCCGCCCAGCTTCTCACCTGCGTCTACTGGTACCTGTGCTCTAGGAATTATCTGCTATTGGATTTCACATACAGGGTTTCTTCCTTATTGTTCCATTGGCAGCAATGTAATAATTTCTTAAAATAAGTACTGTCAGCTGCTGGAGAGAGACCAATAAAGATATTGATGATGTGCCAGGAGAGGGTGCGTGTCAGCTGCAAGCCCAAGTGTGGAGCCCCTGGCCTCCGACGAGTGAAGCTGCCTTTAGGTTTCACAGTGGAAGGAGAAGTCACCTCCAAAGGCCTGGCCCGTTGTCAGTTGCAAGGATATAGAAGAGAGGCAAAAATCTAGTTTTTACTTTAAATGTAATATGCGTGGAAGTCAAACACAGGTACCAGTGTAAAAGTTTTAATTATTTTACTTAAAACACAGGATTAGAATTATGTTCTTAAAAAAGAAAAAAATATGATGGCAAAAGGTAAATGGAAGCCTGAATTATTGCTGTGTCCAATTCCTACCTTGCTGCAGGTTTTAACAACTGCTGAAGAGTTCTCCCAGGCACAACATGATGTGCATGTATCTGGCACATGTTTTACTTTTCCTTTGCCCCTTTGCCCCAGAAGAAATGTAGTGGAAGTCACTAGTACACAAACAGAAAGAAGGAATCTATGCAAATATTCAATTTTGATATCTCTGAATGGAAAAATACCTGAGTGTTCTCACAGCAGGTCACAAAACTGTAGGGCGGCACAGTTTTTACTAGATTCTCAGGCCGACTACAGTCACTTTATTACCCTTCCACGGGAGCAGGACTTAAATCAGGAATCGCAGGGCCATAAAAGCTGCTTGAGTTGCAGGGGAGACAAAACACTCACAGAAGGGAACTGACATAATATTATGGATAATGGTAACCAAATGACACTCAGCTTCAAATGTTAAACTTGATAATATTCGCCCTGTCGGACACTGTTCTGGGTGTTTTCATGTGTGTTTATTTAATGTTCAGAATAAATCTGTTCAAATTTTAAACATGAGGAAAATGAATATTGGAGAGAATCAGTAACCATGCCAAGGTATTAGGGCTTATAAATGGATTTAAATCCAGTGTGTCTGAGTCAAGGGCCCCATTCTTCACTAACAGACATGCACCTGCCCTCCAGCTACTTCTCATAGCCTGTGGCTTGGACAGGGGCTGACACTCAGCTCCACGGGCACTGGGTCCATGTGCTTTCGTTCTTCTGAAAGTCTTTCCCCAACTGTGAAGTAGAGATGATGGTGTCTGTCCACTGAGGTTCAAGAAGATTAAGAGGAACTCTTAGAATGAGATTGCAGCTGCAAACGGGGGTACCAGGAGTTGCACCCCTGGGTGTGCAGCCGACACTTTCCCTTTTCCCAGTTTATAATAACAGCATCTTCTCCCCCTGCCCAAGGTTCTCCCCCTCGTGTTTGTTCCAATCGCATCGCTTGCCTCTTTTTATATGAAGAGACTTGCATAACCCTTTCCAGATACTGAATTTTCTCTAGCTGATTTTCACTAATTTGGTTCACAGTTAAATATATCAAAAGAGCAGAAATTCTAATCTGTTGGAACATTTATTCTTCTTCCTACTCTCAGATAAATAGATTAGTAACGTTAGGATTAAGTTTGCAAAGATGTGCCCAATGGGTATGCCCAAGATGGTTTGTGTTTTGTGTTTCCGTGTGTGTGTCTGAGAGAGAGAGGCATAGACAAAGACCAGCTACCTATTCACCTATTTTTTTTTTAAAGGAGGATCTAGACATTTTAGAATAAATGCAAAGGCTTGTTTTTATCTTTACATAATT
Source organism: Nycticebus coucang (assembly GCF_027406575.1). Classification (NCBI taxonomy): domain Eukaryota; kingdom Metazoa; phylum Chordata; class Mammalia; order Primates; family Lorisidae; genus Nycticebus; species Nycticebus coucang. The sequence goes on along the minus strand of NC_069798.1, from coordinate 70,712,880 downwards.
TTTGGTGTTTTTCTACATTGTTCTACGTTTAACTGTAAGAGTAAGTTAGTGACTTCCAGACTTTCTTCTCACCCGTTATGGGAGGCGTTTAATGGTTACAATGGTACAGAAAGGGGCTGACTTTGGCCACTTACAGAATGAAACCCCCAGTTTCTTAGTCTGCCCCACCAGATCTTTAATAATCATAATGATTATGAGAATTAATGATAGACTGCTAGATAAGGAGGAGCCAGGTATGGGAAAGTCAGTCGTTACGTGGTCTCACACCACATCTGTCTGGCTCCGAAGATCCCCATTCTTGTCCTGATCACACTCTATTCTCTGTCCCCAGCCGCCCTCTGTCTTCTGAGAGGGCAGCTGTTGACAGAGCTGCATAGGACAGGGGAGGCTCTCCCAGCCTCCCAGTTCCCCCTTCCCACAGGGGCCTTCCTGTCCTGGCTGTCAGTGCCCAGTCTCAGCCTTCTCAGCTACCCCTGCACAGGGCTCACCTGCCCAGCACCCCTCCCCCCTGCTGAGCTCCCCATACACAAGGCTCACCTACTCCCCCACCCCAGCTCCCTCCTGCACAGGGCTCACCTGCCCAGCACCCCTCCCACCCGCTGAGCTCCCCATACACAAGGCTCACCTACTCCCTCACCCCAGCTCCCTCCTGCACAGAGCTCACCTGCCCAGCACCCCTCCCACCCGCTGAGCTCCCCATACACAAGGCTCACCTACTCCCCCACCCCAGCTCCCTCCTGCACAGGGTTCACCTGCCCAGCACCCCTCCCCCCTGCTGAGCTCCCCATACACAAGGCTCACCTACTCCCCCACCCCAGCTCCCTCCTGCACAGAGCTCACCTGCCCAGCACCCCTCCCACCTGCTGAGCTCCCCATACACAAGGCTCATCTACTCCCCCACCCCAGCTCCCTCCTGCACAGGGTTCACCTGCCCAGCACCCCTTCCACCCGCTGAGCTCCCCATACACAAGGCTCACCTACTCCCCCACCCCAGCTCCCTCCTGCACAGAGCTCACCTGCCCAGCACCCCTCCCACCCGCTGAGCTCCCCATACACAAGGCTCACCTACTCCCCCACCCCAGCTCCCTCCTGCACAGGGCTCACCTGCCCAGCTTCCCTCCCCCCCCCACCGTCAGCTAGCTCTCCCCCCACCCAGCTCCCCTACACAGGGCTGGCCAGCTCACGCCAGCCCTGCAGTGCCCTCTCTGGCCAGTTCTGTCCCTGCGCTCCATCCCTGGCCCACTTCACCCCTCTCTGAGTGTGGTCACCCTGACTGCTCCTCCATCTCTGTCACACCAGGGTGTCTTTAGGGCCACTGTCCCTGTGTTTTTAATTACTGTCCTCTTCCCAGGACTCTGCCTAATTCCTGACACAGGATGCTTCAATAAGGGTCTAATGAACATGACATCTATTCTTACAGTTTCAAAAGCATTTCAACACTATCTGATAGAAGTGACTTCCTTTATCTAAATATGGTTTCATGATATTTTCAATAAAAGGATTAAATTCTTTATTGCTGTGATCTCTTTGAGAAAGTAATTTTTCATAGACATTCTTGAAAATAGAATACACACTTGCACTCACCCTTTATAACCATAAAGTATTTAGAAATATAGTTAACACGATACAAACATTTTTTTAAAAAGAATAACAAAGGGGAAGTTCTCCTATAACGTGGTGTCTATGTGCTCGTGAAATAAATTATGATATAAAAACTCAAGACTAAGTCGAATCTCCAGAAGTGATCTCATATTGTGTTTTTCCAGATGCAATTATTTGTGACATAAAGCAACAGGATGCAGAAACCAGAATGTCTATTTAAATGTAAGGCAACCCTGGATATTTCCAATTTTGGAATAATTTTTTTATAATTAAAAATGTAAGCTTCTGATAGTACTTCAATTCAAGAAGTATGATTTATACATAGAAATGAGGGGATCTTGCCTTTTTGTAAGATTGGTAAGTAATAGCTCTGTTCAGTTTTGAATTAAATACAGTTGGACTTTCTTCTCCATGGTTGTAGATTTAATCAAATGGAAATTAAAAATATTCTAGGGGAAGGAAAGGATGA
>NC_069798.1:70698309-70705809 GCF_027406575.1 Nycticebus coucang | reverse complement strand
TAAGTGCAAAATATGCCTCAGCCACGTGCTAAACATTTTATATACATTATTTTATGCAACCATTAAAGTGAACTAAACCGTATTCCTTTAAACTTCACACAGTTAGAGACCAATAAGTCATAAGGGAGTAAAGACAGCAACCAAGCTGTCGTGGGTATGCGGTGACTCTTCAGTAAGCTCAGACTTTGTGGGAGGAACCAGCTGCTCCTCTCTCTGTAACTACTTGGAGTCCCGGGTCTTCCTCCCTCATGCCCTGCCTCCTTTCTCTGCCTGTGTTTAAACTTCCCAGCTCTGGGTATCTTTTACTATACCGCTCAATTTTACCAGTACCCAGAAAGTTATTCCTAATTTGTTCAGTGGGGCAGTCTGTGTAGTTCAGCGACAATGGCCGTCTGTCCCTGCGTCCACCCCAGTCATGTCCTGAGTTAGCGTTCTGACCTCTCGTCCACTCTCCTCGTTTCTGTAGCAGACTTTCATGGACTTCTGAGCCACTCAGCCCAGAGCTTGTCATCTCACGGCTCACTTGAAACTATAGTTAAACTTCCACAGCACACTTCAATCATGTTGATCAAAAAATGAGGGGAAAAAAAAAAAAAGAATATACGTACTGTACTTTGAACTCCTTTCAAACATAATTTAATTAATTCTCTTTAAAGATTTTTGTAGCATACCTAAGAACCTCTCAGGGCACACAGTGGACCAGTTGAAAATCACTGGTCTAGATCAGTGGCTCCCGCCTGAAACGGGGAGGGGCGGTGGATACAGCAGCCATCCAGAGACATAGATGCTGTTTCCCGCATGCGTGATTTATGCATAGAGGTGAGCCAACTATTTTTGGGAAAGAGGTGATATTCATTATCAACATATTCCTGCAGTTGAATAGTGGCTATTTTTACTGGGTTATAGTTGATATACAACAAAATACACCTGTATTGTGTTCAGTTTAATGAGTTTTGACAACTGAAATTCATCTGCAAAATCATTGTGGAAGGAACAGTTCTGACTCCCAACTTCTTTTAATCAACTCCTCTTCCCTACACTGAGCCAGCACTAACCAACTATTTCTAACTCTGGTCCCATGTCATGAAGGGAAGGTCTTCCCAGAGTGAGGCTGGCACACATGCCCTCAGCCAGGTGAGTCTCCATCCTACCACCTGCATTAGCGCCAACAAAAGACCCATCTGGAAATGTGTAGCGGGCCCCTGACCTGTGCTCACAGAACGTTGGGACTTTTCCTCTTCCTCTTCTGTGACTGCCCAGTCAGAGTGGTGGCAGCTGCCGGTGCCCAGCTAAGCTCCCGGACACCATCTGTGCACTGCCCAGTCTATCCCTTAGAATCCAGCCGGCCACCAACTTCTCACAACTCTCCTTTCCAACTGATTTCGTCTGAATCAGTGGCAGGCCTTCTGTGTCCATTCTGCTGACACAGGGCAAGCATATCTCATTTCTTATCTGAGTAAGTTCAAATACATTTTCACGTGGCTTCAGAAAATAATAAAACTTCACAGTATTCGAGCTACCTCAAGACAACTGATTTCTGCCTTTCCCACGGCTCTGCAGGTATTTTCTGGACTCGGGGCTCAGCACTGTCTCCTGGTTTCCGCAGGCTGGTGGACAATCCCACCCAGTCTTCCCACCCCGCTGGACCCCCAAAGTCCTGTTTTGTGGTTTCACTTGGGTTCGTGATGTACCTCTCCAATTGGACACATCCTGAGAGGGCCTGTTTCCACTCCCTGTCCTGGTCTGTGCCTTCCAGTATCCCACATCAGGAGAGGGCAGCGCCAGTCACTCAGGTGGTCCCACCTGATGCCGCGAGTGGCCGGACTATCCCACCTCACACTGCGACTCACCAGTGGCTCCTGTATTTTGCTCATGCTCCCTACGTCCCTGGTAAGTGCCCTGCAGTGACATGCACCTGAAAGACCCCTGTGCTTCCAGGGCCACCCCCAGCCAAGCTCCCATCTTCTGATTGGGCTTCTGGGTGTCGGCTGTCACTGTGGCGTCCCTGCTTCTGTCCTTGGGCCTCTCCAGTCCCGGCCTCTCCACTGTCCCCAACTCTCTACGACGGGCAATGGGATGAAGTGAACAGAAGAGAAGCTGATGATTTCATTCCTCTGCTTGAAATATCCCAGGGGCAGACCATTGAATAAAATTGAATTAAATTTCCAATTTTTTGGTATTCTGGGAAGATGGTAGCTAAGGCAGAATAGTGGTTTTCTTTTCTTTTATTTCTTTCTTTTTTTTGAGACAGAGCCTCAAGCTGTTGCCCTGGGTAGAGTGCTGGGCAACCTCCAGCTCCTGGGCTCAAGCCATTCTCCTGCCTCAGCCTCCCAAGTAGCTGGGACTACAGGCACCTGCCACAATGCCCGGCTATTTTTTGGTTGCAGTTATCATTGTTTGGTGGGCCCGGGCTGGGTTTGAACCCACCAGCTCAGGTGTATGTGGCTGAGGTGTATTTTGCCTTAGCTGCTTGAGCCACAGGTGCAGAGCCTGTTTTTTTTTTTTATTTCCCCAAATTCATCAATTAACCATGAAAACAGCAACTGAAAGTACAGGGATAGCAAATGTAGAACTTGAAGAATAAAGTGTCTAGAATAAAACTTGGTGGAAAATGGAACTCCTATACCACAGAGAGTGTAAAGAAACGACAGCTGCCGGCTGCGGGGTCCCAGCCCCCTCTGGGGAAGTGGGGCCTGAGCACCTGGCAGACCACATGGGCCATGATGAACTCCTGCAACTCACAGCAGGACGACTCACCGCAGCGACTCAGGGTGGCTTGCCCCTCCTGTAGCAGGTGCGTGGATGGGTCTGTGCAGATGTGAGGGACCCGGGTGACTCTGGCTTTATGGCATTGAGGCTAACATGCCATATAATGTCTAGAAAAAAACAATGCACGGGAGGTCAACTTCGGGTGAAGCATCCAAAGTTAGCAGGGCAGGAGAAATAGAAACAAATACAAGTCCAGGGGCGCAGGGAGGTCTGGGAAAGCAGCTACCCTGGTTTCCAACAGGCAGGGCCCTCTGACCTTAAAGAAGAAATGACATCCTGTCCACACCTTCTCTGAAAGTTCAGGCTAGCAAATTTTACATTATAATTCACAGCAAAAAGTACTGGAGTTAAATCCCGTACTGGTGTACTGTAAGAAAAAGAAAAGATTAAGATGGCAAAATAACATATATATGGATAACAAATATAATGCCAGAAAAATATGCCAAAGAAATGCATAAAAATCCTAATATTTCAAAATAAATTGAAAAATACTAGGAAACTTATGCATGCTATAAAAGGATAAACATACTAAGATTAAATACAGAAATTAGGTAACATAACTTGAAAAAATTAGAATGAAAGGCAACATCACTTGGGAACCAAATACGAAACCAGAACGAACACGAGAGAAAGGACTCAGGGCAGGCGACGTCTCAGAGGTCGAGATAAAAATGGGCAAAATCAGAGAGCAGAGAAGGAAGAGGCACAAAGGGTAAAAGAAAAAAGGGCACATGTTAAAGGAAAAAAAAAAATCCAACATATGATTATAGGAGTTTAGAAAAAGGAAGTGAAAGCAAAGAAATAACAAATATCAAAATGTGTAGTCACTATTTTTAAAAAGACCCGAAAATGCATATTGAAAGGGTCTACCATATAGCTGAAAATATTAATGTAATATGCCCAGAAGCAGGACATAGTATAGTCAAAGATAAAGAAGTCCCTGGGAATGTAACCTAAACCCTGAGTGAACCCTAAGCAGAAAACTAGACTGGTCTGAAATTTCACAGCAAGACAGAGGCTTTGGGCTCCAGTGGAACATCGCATTTCAGAAACTCAGACAATGGGGCGGCGCCTGTGGCTCAGTCGGTAAGGCGCCGGCCCCATATACCGAGGGTGGCGGGTTCAAACCCGGCCTCGGCTGAACTGCAACCAAAAAATAGCCGGGCATTGTGGCAGGCGCCTGTGGTCCCAGCTACTCGGGAGGCTGAGGCAAGAGAATCACTTAAGCCCAGGAGTTGGAGGTTGCTGTGAGCTGTGTGGCACTCTACCAAGGGCCATAAAGTGAGACTCTGTCTCTACAAAAAAAAAGAAACTCAGACAATGAATGCGAAAAGGACCCCAGACAATACCAATCAACACACAAAAACTCAGGAATGTTGCTTCCACAAATCCTTTCTGGAAACCTGCTGAATAATTAGTACCTGAATACTCAGATGGTTATGAAAGCACAGCTCAGATGCTGGGGGGAGCCTCACACATGCAGCCACCTGCCGCAGTGAGGCACAGGAGTGACAGGAAGAGAGGGCGTGGCTGCTGCAGGCCGTGCGGTGGGGCTGTGCCCGTGCAGCCGTGGGCGGCATCAGCGGGGATGGGAACTGGGGCACATGACGCCGTGTCATGCCAGCAGGGCAGGACTGGTATTGTAATTTTGAGACTGCTATATGTGTAGTGTGGACAGGAAGCAAATGTCTGAACAGAATTCTAGTTCTATCTTGGGCGTCTTGGGACCCAGAATACCTAACACAGAAGAAAGAAAACTCAGAAAGATAGAAGAGGCGATGTTAACCTTGTTCTCCTAAATTTGAGCTGGCAAGGCCTAGAAAAGGGTACCTGACACACAGAAAGAACAGTTTCTTGGAATATGCACCAGCGAGGAAGATGAGAAAGGTTACAGTGGTCAGGTAGGAGGGATGTAGGGTCCCACTGGCCAGTGGCGGAGAGGGAGCACTGGAAATTCTGTGATGCTGCCATTGAAGAATCCCACCAGATGTGTTCAAGTTCATACAGTCACAATAGTATCCAATGAAAGGTATTTGGTCACAGCAGTAGGCAGAATAATGGCTCCCTGAATATGTCCCCTCTCTAACCCATATGTTACCTTATATGACAAAAGAGACTTTGCAGATGTGACTTCATGGCCTTGAGATGGATGGGGTATCGGGGGGACCTGATGTAATCACAAGGGGATCTCTAAGAGAGGGGCAGGAGGGTCACTGATACAAGAGAGAGGTGAGGACAGAGGCTGAGGGGGAGAGGCAGGAGGTGCCGCTCTGCCGGCCTTCCTGGTGGAGGGGGCCCAGCCAGCAGGTGCAGGAGGCTCCTAGAAGCTGGAAAGGCAGGGACAGACTCTCCCCTCCAGCCTCCAGAAGGAACCAGCCTTGTGGACCCATCTTAGCCTTCTCATCCCCTTTTGATCAAAGAAAAAATTTGCATTGCAATTTTGTAGTAAGTTATTAAAGCAGCAATAGGAAACTGATAGCTACCAATTGATTCCCTGGGAAACTGGTAAATGAAAAGTTGAGGATCAAGCATTCATCCCACCTCTCCTGTGTGCACGGTGCCACTGGCTGTATCAACAACAGAGACAAAGAAACACCTGTCCACAGACCGCTCAGTGCAATGAGTGGGAACAGGAAACGGGACATGTCACTGTATGATAACTCGTATAAACCATGGAAATGGTCGTCAGGCCGCATTGCCTGCCAACGGTGCAAAAAGAAGGAAGGAAGAGAGGGAGGGAGGGAGGGAGGGAAGGACGGACCACCACCGTTAGTCTCAGAGGAGACAAACCAAACCAACAAATAGTAAACAGACTAAAAAACCCTGACTCTGTTATTCTCTCTAAATGCCAGCTTACGGAAAATACAGGGTACTAGGAGTGTATTCAGCTTCCCATGAGGACGCCATCGGCACCTGCCGTCTGGGTTCATGACAGTGGACTCTCTGCAGGTGACAGGTAAACTGCAAGCCTGGAGTTCTTCACCAAGTAATTTATCCAGGTAACAAAAATCCACATGTACCCCTAAATCTACTTAAATGAAAACGAGGGAAGAAAACGTTGGTTAAAAAGTAAATTGCAAGAGAAATAAAAGATAAAAATAAAGCATTTAGAGATTATTAAACACATTAAAAGAAGAACTAGCAAAGATAAATAAACTGTTTATAGATCCTCCCTTAGGGGATAAAACTCTGAAGAAACACCAGAAGATATGGCTCTGAAAAGTAAGATAGTGCTCATTTTCAAGAGGGGAACTGGGTTGGGAGGGGGGATCAGGAAAAATACCCTTTCTTGAATTGAGCAGTAGTTACAAAGGTGCACACTCTCAGTAATTCATCAAAGTATACCTTTGCCTCACATGGTTTTCTTTATCTGTCTCTTAACAATAATCACAGAAGATTTAAGCAGCAGGAAATTCCGACTGTGCTAACCCCACACCACCTCTGTGAGACCCCACTCAGCCCTCCCAACACAAAGCACTTACTGTCCCCTCTGCTAAGAACATGTCCTTTTTCTAAAAACTATTATGTTTTCCATGTAATTCCGGACGTCTGAGCTCAGATATCACCTCTTCAAAATGGATTTCTTTATATCTTCTAGCTAAAATAAACTCTGAGTTTTCTCACCCAACTCTGTCCCTCACTAAGATGACCTTACCTTTCTCTTGCTCATTCAATCTTTCCCAGTAAGGAGCCTCTGACCCACGAGATCCACAGAACAGGGACCATAGACATGACTGCCTTGGAAGACCTGGAGCACAGTGGGTGCTCAAAAACGTCTGCAGATCAAATGAAGGAAGGGATGGATGAATACATGAGGGTGAATGAGAGTCAATGAACAGGGACCTATCCAAACAGGCTGCTAGCTTTCCTCTCTGCCTCCAGGCTCATCTGCAAATCTGTCCCCACCACCCAACCACCAGAGTGGAGTTTTATCTACATAAAACTTGAGCCTGACTTGCAGAAAATTATCCTCTGTGCTTGTGGATTAAACACAAACTTCTCAGCGCAGCACAGAAGACTCCAGAATCTTCATGACTGCCCCTGACACCTCTGGTTTCTTCTTTTCTTTTCTGCCCCACCCCCCAGCTCACAGCCCCCTCCCCGGTGTGTCCCTCCCCACTCCTGAACAAGGTCTGCTGGTGTCTCCAGATAGCCCTTCGGATCTGATTCCTCATCTGTTCTAGGAAAACACCTCCCAGGCACACAGCTGAGTTACTGGGAGCCTAGAAAGCTCCCTTGCTCATGTCAATTACTGCACGTGCTTTGCGTCCGGTACCGGCCTGTCTGCTGCCCCTCCACCTGCGTCTGGCAGTCCGTGTGCATCAGGAGTTTCTGCGTTCCTTGCACTGGGGGAAGTCCCTGGCAGATGCCATTTGTCTTGGAATGAACCAGGAGCCTACACAGTAATAATAATGCCTCCATTGGTCCGCCTGCTTAGTACCACTTTGGGAGGCTGGCAGTTTGAGGCTGGCTCTATCTCTGGCCTGCAGATGCCACCCACCAAATGCTGGCATGTGGGGAGAGGGAGGGAGCAGGAGAAAGCTCTCTGGGACCCACCCCAGGACCTCATCCAACACCAATCACCTCCCAAATACCCCATCTCCAGACCCCACCACTCTGGGCCCTCAACATATCAATTTTGGGGGGACACAATCCAGACCACAGCACACAGTGACTCTCACTGGACATTGCACTATGGAGCCAGACCACGGTGCCACTTCAATTAATTCT